>NC_088228.1:25920337-26087837 GCF_036934945.1 Oncorhynchus masou masou
AAATATACAATGCTTTATAGGCTTATAATATTACATACCTTTACATACGTTTTTTTCCCCATGTGTTTGTGCAAGGCATTTCACTGGCTTTAGATGGCAATCAAGTTGTCTAGAGAGTGTTGTTGTTATATCTCAATAATAATAATGAATTCTTTATCAACCACATAGCGGTCTGAGAGACAGAAGACCCTTTTCATAAAGTCCTTATGAAAGTGTTCAGACAGCATTCCCATTATCTGTCTTTAGCCTAGATAATGTCAAATCTATTAGCAATGAACCATTAAAAGCTTTATTGACAAATGCCAAGTCATTAACGAATGAGACATAGCTGACAACGTTTCAACCAATTATAAGAGAACAACACAATACAGGCACACACTTAACATTTGACTTTTGCTTTAAATGTCAAGTAACTTTCCATTTGAATTAGCGGAGAGACTAAGTATGAATGACTTCAGGTAACTTCAGCTATACCATGTCTTGTGTAAGGTCCAACTCACCTTGACACTTCTGTGAAAAGTAATGAAATAGGACTAGAGCCTAAAGGATAAATGAGGTATAAAGAACAAAAGAGCGTAGGCTGACAGTAACATTTACAAGCATTTCGCTACACCCGCAATAACATCTGCTAAACACGTGTATGTGACCAAAACAATTTGATATGATGATGTGTGGAGAGTGAGGAACATGGCACACTAAACTTCAAGAGAGGGATGGCAGACATCGGGGTGTCCACTGGGTCACAGCTCCTTCAGCAGTGAACCCCTGTCCTCATTACTGATGGAGGCATACTGGGGAACCAGTGAGGGACTCAGAAACATAATTTGGGGCTGTTTGTCTGAGTGCGATAGAGCGTTGTTCAACAACTCCAGTCCTCAAGTACCCTCAACAGCACACATTTTTATTGTAGCCCTCAACAAGCACCTGGTTCAACTTGTCAACTAATCATCAAGGCTGTGATGAGTAGAATCAGGTCTGTTTGTTTGGGGTTACAACATAAAAGTCTGTTGTTGGAGTACAGGAGGCTGGTGGCACGTTAATTAAGGAGGACGGGCTCATGGTAATAGCTGGAGCAGAATAGGTAGAATGGTATCAAATTCATCAAACACATGGTTTCCATGTTTAATGCCATTCCATTCGCTCTGTTCCAGCCATTACTATGAGCCGTCCTCCCCTCAGCAACCTCCACTGTGTTGGAAGTACTTGAAGACTAGAGTTGGGAAACATTGCAATAGACTAAATTGGAGGGGTGATTGAATAGAAGGAAATGGCATTTCCCTCATAAAACACCCCAAATATTCTATACTTTTCAGCATCAAACTGTATGGAGACAAACATTTATACATGGAAATTCCAATTAAATGATTGTGTCAATAGTTTGACTACTGTGCTGATTGTATCAGGTACGACCCTCTGGCAGTAAGCAACATGACTGGATTAAAAATGTCACCTGCACGTACCTTGAACCATAACCAACCTGTAGTGGCCTCACACTATAGGGTTCATGAGGACTGGAGCCTCCAGCTGGCATGATAAGAGTCAGGAAAGTGATTTATACAGCAGTGAAACAACCCCCATTTGGTGCTGCATAATTCAGTGAACCCTCAGAAGGAACAAAACATTACTGGCAAGAAAAGAAAAAACAGGGTAATTGAAACATACTTAAATGTGTTGTTTTCTATCAACAATGTTGTAACACAAGGACAAGGTTGTGCTGTATAGTATTTCTATGTGGAATAGAATGTAGGATTTGTGCGAGTTCTCTGCCATCAATGAAGGTCCCACACTTACCCCATTGTTATAAGGGCCTACAAGGTGGTTTTAGGCACTATAGTGGATAGTATAACAAAAATATTAAATTAAACATTATCGGGTAGAATATCCTCTAACCCCACTTGGACTAGCTTGCTATGTTTTACTATTTACCCTGCCCCTTTTCATGCAAAACTCAGGCAGGCACCTGGACTTGGCTTGATAGAACTCTATAGTTGATCAAATCTAACTCTCCCTCACGGACACAGTTATGCAGCTAGAGCTGTTCACCAGCACTGTAGTTGTCCTGGAGGGGTACAACTCATTTGTAGGAGTACTTAATGGAAGTACAAATCTATGCCAAATCTGAGAGCTCTTGGCACACATATATGCATATGAATGAGAGAGAGAGAGATAGGATCTCACCCCCCCTGTCAGCCACCCTGATAGCCCTCTGGACAACCCCCCCCCCCCCACACCCACTATGGACATACACAAGACACAGATTGTACTCCTTATGGACTCAAATGGGAAATCTAAATATCTCCACCCTGCTACCACGAAAAGACTTCCACCCTGCTACCATACAGCGGGTAAACGCAAGTATTTCCCGTGACTGTGCCTCAAAACCAAATGTTTTCCTGGCCTACCACTCCAGCCTGGACTTGAACAGCATTTATGACCAGGTCCACCTATTCAAGGCAGCAGTGCCCACCTTCGCCTGGACTGTAAAGGACATCGCTCTCAAACGCAGCCCGAACACTTCACACAGGAGCAGCAGATCAATAGACACCCCGCCCAGACCAGCGAGACACCCTCCAAGACCTGCGGGACCCCCACCTGGACCTACACATAGAGGACCCACGCTGAGAGGACCTACATCCAGACCATAACACCACCAGCCACATACAAACACCCGACGTCAACCATAACCACACCCCAATTAGGCCCCCTAAGATCAGATGTATCACTGACCTCAACCCAGAGTCTCTCAGAGGGTTCAGTCAGCCCACTGACACCCCTATCAGACCACAGCAAAATCACAGTCTACTTGAAAAGAGCAATACTCAATCATGAGGCATCAAAGCCAAAGGAACTGGATAATATTAAGAAATGCTATAGATGGAAGGCATGTAGTTTGGAAACCTACCAAAAACAATTAGGCAACAATAAATTAAATCCCTTTTAGACAACTTCCTGGACAAAACGTTCCACTGTAATAGTGAAGGTGTAAACTTGGCAGTAGAAAATCTTAACAGTATTTTTGACCTCTCAGCTTTTGTATCAAATCTAAAAAAATCTCGAATAGAAAACCGAGGAAAATGAACAACAATGACAAACGGTTTGATGAAGAATGCAAAAATCTAAGAAAGAAATTGAGAAACCTGTCCAACCAAAAACATAGAGATCCAGAAAAGTCTACACCGTCACTATGGCGAATCACTAAAACAATACAGAAACACACTACGGAAAAAGAAGGAACAGCACGTCAGAAATCAGGTCAATGTAATTGAAGAATCCATGGACTCTAACCACTTCTGGGAACATTGGAAAACACTAAACAAACAACAACACAAAGAATTATCTATCCAAAATGGTGATGTATGGGTAAAAACACTTATCCAATATTTTTTGGCTCTATAACAAAGAACAAACAGCAAAAACATACACATGATCAAATACAAATCTTAGAATAAACTATTAAAGACTCCCAGAACCCACTGGATTCTCCAAATACCTTGAATGAGCTGCAGGACAAAATAAAAACCCTTCAACCTAAAAAGACCTGTGGTGTTGATGGTATCCTCAATGAAATGATAAAATATACAGACAACAAATTCCAATTGGCCATACTAAAACTCTTAAACATCATCCTTAGCCCTGACATCTTCCCCAATATTTGGAACCAAGGACTGATCACCCCAATCCTCAAAAGTGGAGACAGATTTGACCCCAATAACACCGTGGGATATGCGTCAACAGCAACCTTGGGAAAATCCTCTGCATTATCATTAACAGCAGACTCGTACATTTCCTCAGTGACAACACTGTACTGTACTGAGCAAATGTCAAATTAGCTTTTTACCAAAATATTGCACGACAGACTGTCACGAATCCCGCTGAAGATGATGCCTCTTCCTGTTTGGGTAGCACTCGGAGGTCGTCGTCGCCGGCCTACTAGCTGCCACCGATCCCCTTTTCTGTTTCATTTAGTTGTGTCTGATTAGTTGCACCGGTTTCGTGTTCAGGTTTTGGTTGTGGGCTTTTTAAACCCAGTAGGCCCGTCGGCTTTTGTGCGGGCTTGTTTTTCTGTTTATGGTGAGTGATTATTTTGTGGTATTCATTTTTCCGATCAGTTTCGTCCTGTTTGTTTGGACTGGGTCTTTACGCGCCCTTGTGTGTGTGGCGTGACCGTCTTTTAAAATTAAAATAAAGATCCACATCTTTTAAACTACCCTGATCTCTGCGCCTGACTCCTCCACCCACTACTTATAGAAGCCATGACACAGACCACGTATTAGGATCTGGCTAAAAATACTTGAATCAATTCTAGAACCTATTGCCCTTTATGGTTGTGAGGTCTGGGGTCCGCTCACCAACCAAGAATTCACAAAATAGGACAAATGCGAAATTAAGAGACTGCATGCAGAATCCTGCAAAAATATCTCAGTGTACTTTCATAGAACACCAAATAATGCATGCACAGCAGAATTAGGCTGATACCGATATCAAAATCCAGAAAAGAGCTGTTAAATTCTCCAACCACCTAAATGGAAGCGATTCCCAACCTTCCATAACAAACCCATCACCGACAGAGAGATGAACCCGGAGAAGAGTCCCCTAAGCAAGCTGGTCCTGGGGCTCTGTTCACAAACACAAACACACCCCACAGAGCCCCAGGACAGCAACACAATTAGACCCAACCAAATTTTGAGAAAACAAAAAGGTAATTACTTGACACATTGGAAAGAATTAACAAAAAAACAGAGCAAACTAGAATGCTATTTGGCCCTAAACAGAGGGTACACAGTGGTAGAATATCTGTCCACTGTGACTGACCCAAACTTAAGGAAACCTTTGACTACGTACAGACTCAGTGAGCATCGCCGTGCTCTTGAGAAAGGCCACCGTAGGCAGACCTGGCTCTCAAGAGAAGACAGGCTATGTGCACACTGCCCACAAAATGAGGTGGAAACTGAACTGAATTTCCTAACATCCTGCCCAATGTATGACCATATTAGAGACAAATATTTCCCTCTGATTACACAGATCCACAAAGAATTTGAAAACAAAACCGATATTGATAAACTCCAATATCTACTGGGTGAAATACCACAGTGTGCCATCACATCAGCAAGATTTGTGACATGTTGCCACAAGAAAAGGTTAACCCGTGAAGAACAAACACCATTGTAACTACAACACATATTAATGTTTGTATATTTTCCCTTTTGTACTTTAACCATGTGTACATTGTTACAACACTGTATATATACATAATATGACATTTGTAATGCCTTTATTAATTTGGAACTTCTGTGAGTGTAATGTTTACTGTTCATTTTTATTGTTTATTTCACTTATGTATATTGTCTAATCCACTTGCTTTGACAATGTTAACATATGTTTCCCATGCTAATAAAGCCCCTTGAATTGAATTGATAGAGACAGAGAGAGAGACAGAGAGAGACAGAGACAGAGAGAGAGTGACAGAGACAGATACAGATAGAGAGAGAGAGAGACAGAGGGAGAACCTTGGTTTTAATGAGGTCTCCAGGGTGAGGCGTCACATCCTCTGACTGGAGAAAAGTGTGAAGAGGGGCCTCGTCTGTCCTCCATGTGAGGCAGGTGGAAGAATGGGAGTATTAGCAGATGGAAGAAGAAAAAAATGCAACTTTGGCTTGAACAGAGCCAAGAGGCAATCATGTCAAGAGTCATCCCAATTAGCATCTCAATTTAGAGGGGAGAAGGCTGGAGAAGTGCCCTCACCTCATATCATCGTGTCTGTTTTGACTTATGAAGGACAATATTTTACACATTCAGGCATATTCTGTTTCTATCCTGTCTTGTTAGTGGAAAAACTCTGCCCCCCTCTGCTCTGTTGATGTGACAGCAAATAAAAAGGCTTTACACTGATAGAATATCATAATTAATGAAAACATTGAACCTTGACCCTTTTATCTTATTGCTTCTTTCAAAATATTGTTGTTTCACAACACTCAAATAAATACGACTCTGAGTGGCGGGGTAGGGAGAGCGCGGGCCGTGTTAGTCGAACCAATGCGACATAGAAAACTGCTACTGATGAGGGATAATTGAACTACTGAGTATCGACCCCAGGCTTGTTTTCATGTCCTGTTGCTGTATTGCAGTGCATACGATTGAGTGTTTTAGTGCTTCACGACAGCAGGTCCAGGGAGGCCCATTAGTGCTTATCTGTGAATGGATGATGGTTGACTCTGCTATGATGAGCTCATTTGAGTGCACCTAGAAGTGTCACTTAATTATGGAGACATGCATCGATTGCTAATCGGTCAATCATTCACCTGGAATCGTCACGGTCTGCTCGCGTACAAAGAGTAACTTCAGTATTTAACCTCACCTCGCTTCTCACGTGTTGTAGCTAGATAAGTGATAGTGCACTGACGTATTATATTATTATGAAGTCATTTTTATGCATATCAACCATGACCACTGATTTTTAACT
Organism: Oncorhynchus masou masou; assembly: GCF_036934945.1. Classification (NCBI taxonomy): domain Eukaryota; kingdom Metazoa; phylum Chordata; class Actinopteri; order Salmoniformes; family Salmonidae; genus Oncorhynchus; species Oncorhynchus masou. Next base: position 25,926,798 of record NC_088228.1, read on the forward strand.
ATGACCCCTAAAATTCAGATACTGCACTCTGTGCCTTCGTATGACGTTAAACAACTATATTGGTAATTCAAAGGCAAGTGCAGTATCTACCATCTGAATGTGTTCATCCAACGTTCTTGTTGTTTTTCTATTTGACTTTGTAAGGTAATTTATTTGACTTGGGGTCATAAGTCAAATCAGTGGTCATGGTCGATATGCATAAAAAAATACATCAGTGTTATCACTTATCTACCTAGAACATATTTGTCTGGACACTACATAAAACTTTAAAGCCATTTTTCGATGTTTCACTGTTTGCTAATTACTGCTCTTCGCCTTTGACTGGCGGAGCGGGTAACTGCAGTCAAAACCCGGAGGAACTTCAGTTACTGCTGTTTGCCTTGATTTTTACTTGGATTTTGTAGTTGCTGCAAATTTCACACTCCATTTTCTCTGAAACAGAACATAATTGAACCAGGACACTTTGTCACAAGATAAAACAGATACTACAAAGCTTGATTTCAGTCTTAACTCAATTTTGAACAAAGGTGCAGTTAATGTGCTTTGCCTTTGTAGGGCAGAAATTGGTCAGTAACATAAAAGATCCCTACTACATTACATGGTCTATTGATGACTATCAATACAGCTTAATGAGGTGCTTTCATATCTATCCACCATGAGCACACCTCAGGTCTGATTTCCCTAGGGCCTACAAAAAACCCATGAGATCGCTCATCTCTTCTCCTTCTCCCAGAGGAAGACTTGTCTCCAAGCATTTCTTGGGAGAAATGCTCATAAATGTTTACCTTCGAGAAAGAATGAGGTGAGAGGGAGAGGAAGACACAACAGACAGACTCATGCAAGATCACTGTGATGCACAAACATGGTATACTAGACAACTTAAATGCCAAGAATAGACTGTACAATAAGTATATAGGCTGGCCTTGGAGTATCTTATGGCAAGCCAGGTCAAGCCTTAGGCTTTTTTGTATAATTTAGAGTTATTAGCCTACCATTTGAGGGAGGTAAATAATGTTTTAACAGTTGTTAGATGCTTTTGTATTCCTCACTGGCATTCCTATTGCAAAATTGATTTGATTGATATACAGTTGAAACAGCAGAAGAGGATTCTTATCACTATTATGAAAATGTCCTAAATATATTCTCCCTTAACAGAGACATGAACACACATGCCTACACTGCCAGGGAGAGTTCTAAATCAACTCCTTGAAAGAGTTTTTAAAGTTATTTAGAGTCAAAAGGAATCACAAGGAGTGGGTGGGTGGGTGGGTGGTTGGGTCTTCTGTGGAACATCATAGCTAAGTTCGCAATTTCCAAAATAATCACATTCATTAATATTTCCCTTGAAATTATCAAACATTTTCCAGAGGCAGGTGATACTGTACAGTGTACTCTCCAAGAGTTGATTAAATTATTTTGTGAAATCTGGAAACTTTACCAGAGGTTAGTTGGAAATGTTGGAGTTGGTTGGCTATTCTTGCTGCCTGTAGCATGAAAATGCGTTCATATTTGATCAAAGAGTTGTTTGTTTACATTGCATGGACTTGCTCATAGGGAAGACCATAAACCTCTAAATCGTGTACTAAAATTAACACATTGAATTATTATACAGTGTACAAAACATTAGGAACTCCTGCTCTTCGTCTTTCCATGACACTAACCGTATTTCTATCCGACCTGTTTATGTGAGTAAAGTACATGTCGGATAAAACATGTCATGACAGGCCAGATGGAAACAGAACATTTTTCAGTCAAATTTCCGAATGTCAACAAAAAAAATACTCTAGACTTGGTGGGATCTTTTTGTGTCGGTAAAATGAATTATGCGAGAAATGTATGTGGATGTCACGCCCTGATCATAGAGAGCCCTCGGTTCTCTATGGTGTTTATGTCAGAGCATGACTAGGGGGGTGTTCTAGTCATTGATTTTCTATGTGGCTGGGTTGTATGGTTCCAAATTAGAGGCAGCTGGTAATCGTTGCCTCTAATTGGGGATCATATTTAGGAAACCCTTTATCCCACCTGCTTAGTGAGATATTGTTTTTGAGTGAATGCATTTAGCACTACGTTTGTTCACGGTCGGTGTTTGTGTATTGTTTTGTTTAGAAGTTTTACTTTAAATAAATATGTGGAACTCAAATCACGCTGTGCCTTGGTCCGTCTTCCCACACAATCGTGACAGTGGACATGCTTTCAAGTATTGAAATCATAACCATCATATGACGTGTGGTTCTCCCACTACGACTCGTCAGGAAAGCATGCCGTTTATGAAATGACAGATGAAATAAATGATGAACTCACAGGGTGGTGAAAGTGCATGGTGATCTTGATTCTCCTTTCCAGTAAATATTGAGGGTCTTATTCTGGTGACATAATGATCGATGCCTGGCTGGCGTTTGACAAGTTTGTCCATAATCTCATGTAGTAGACTATGGTCTACCTGCACTCTAGCCAATGGTATCTCTTCATAGGCTATACATGTGCACTAGCCAACGGTGTCTCTTCATAGGCTATAGATGTGCTCTAGCCAACAGCATCTCATCATGTGGGTAGGCTATTCATGACACACTCTCTATATAACACAAACATTTTTGTGAGAAAACCGATCAGAGTTGAAAATTAAATGGAAACCCATTTAAACTTGTATTCTTTATTCTGTACATGGGAATTTAACCGCCGAAGGCATGTCACAATGCACAGCCTTTAATCTGCGACAAGTCAATTGGATGGAAACACATCTCTGGTGCATATTGTTTTTATGCTGATTTTAGAATATTTGCATAAAAATCTGTCGCCAATTGAATGGAAACCTAGCTATAGACTGGCCAGGGGAAAGCTATGATCCCTTGTTGATGTCACATGCTAAATCCACTTCAGTCAGTGTAGATGAAGGGGAGGAGACAGGTTAAAGAAGGATTATTAAGCCTTGAGACAACTGAGACATGGATTGTGCACGTGTGCCATTCAGAGAGAGAATGAGCAAGACAAAATATTTAAATGTAAGTACCCCCAACCCCACCCCACCCCCCAAAAAATAAAAAATGTGTTACAGAAATGATCTGCATCCGATTCCCAACAGACATATAAACACACTTTCCTCTGTCAGTCTGTTCACTCTGCCATGGGCCCTGCCTTATGATGCAGTCTTTCTACAGCAGGGAGCACCGGAGTGTCTGTCCACTATTATATTGCTAACCATTATCCGTATGTTTACCTGGCACTACTATACCTCATCACAAACAAATGTCCCTCTCTCTCCATCCAGGGCACGTTCCAGGCGAAAGCGACATGTGGTCGGAGTCTCAAAAGAGTAAAAAAATAGAATACACCAGGTGGAATTTTTTATTTGGTTGTGCATCAGCAGTTTTCCCCTTGTCCCCTTGTCAGTCATTGACAGTCACTATATTAACCATGTCAGCTAACAATTAATAGATTGTTAATCTAGCCAGCGATTTAAGCTTTTAGTAAATCATGGCCGAATACCGACTGGTAGTGCAGGGCATGTGCCCAGGGGCCCTGCCCTCTATGGGGCCCCCATTGATCATATTAAATCATGTTAACATGGCTGCGTTTAGACAAGCAGTCCAATTCTGATCTTTTTTTTCACTAATTGTTCTTTTAACCAATCAAATCAGCTCTGAAAAAGATTTGATGTGAAAGATCTTAGATGATTGGTCAAAGGACCAATTAGTGGAAAAAAGGTCAGAATTGGACTGCCTGTGTTTAATGCATCCATGGATACATGAAGATTAATGTATTAACCATTTTTAATTGAATGGAAAAAGTATTGATTGATTCGGAATTGTGGTGCAGCTAGGCCAAGTCTAGCCAGCACAAGGAACGCTGGCTATGGAAACAAGCTCCAGCTGAGCACTGTTCCTCTAATTAGGATGTGTCAGCCAACTAATTAACAGCCTAAAGACTAAAAAGGTGTGCAGCTCTCTCTCTCTGCTGGCGAGAGCACACGTGAGCTGTGACACGGAACCCAAACCGGCTACGCGTGCGCCATCGTGTGCTATCGTGCATAAATTTATTCTGTCCCTCTACGCCAAACGCGATCACGACACTCAGGTTAAAATATCAAAAAAAACTCTGAACCAATGACATTGATTTGGGGACAGGTCGAAAAGCATTAAACATGTATGGCAATTTAGCTAGTTAGCTTGCACTTGCTAGCTAATTTGTCCTATTTAGCTAGCTTGCTATTGCAAGCTAATTTGTCCTGGGATATAAACATTGAGTTGTTATTTTACCTGAAATGCACAAGGTCCTCTACTCCGACAATTAATCCACACATAAAACAGCCAACCAAATTGTTTCCCGTCATCTCTCCTCCTTCCACAGGCTTTTTCATCTTTGAACTTAAATGGTGATCGGCATCTAAACTTTCATAGTATTACCACGACGACCGGCAAAACAGTTTGTATTTCAATCACCCACGTGGGTATAACCAATGAGGAGATGGGAGAGGCATGACTTTCAGCGCGATCTGTGTCAGAAATAGAAAGGAGTTCTATTTTAGCCCTTGGCATCGCAGACGCTCGTTGGCGCACACGAGCAGTGTGGGTGCAATAATTGAATAACATGGATTTCTAAACTTATTTTGCGACACTCGCGCACGCGACGTGTCCGGTCTGTTCAGCATGTAAGGCTGAGACCTTTATGTAGAGCACGTGTCAAACTCATTCCACAGCGGGCCGAGTGTCTGCCGGTTTTCGCTCCTTTTGACTTGATTGATAAATTAAATTAAATCAAGGAACTCCCCTCACCAGGTTGTCTAGGTCTTAATTGAAAGGAAAAAACAAAAAACAGCACACACTAGGCCTTCCATGGAATGAGTGTGACACCGCTGCTGTAGAGCTCTGAAATGTGCCTTTTCTTAATTAAAACCTGTTTCCATCGCCATTTTGTCCCTTTACCTTTGAGTCGTTGCCTATGCCCGAACCCTAGCAGTTGTGCGTATTCATAGATGACAAGGGAAGCCAGGTTCCCCAAATATTTGACCAATAAAAAAAGTATAAATATAAATTGATTTCTCTGTGTTTTCATAATATTCCATTAATATGCAAGTGGCTGAATCCCACCGGAGGAATCATCTGAGTCTGAGCGAGGGAAACAGCGCCCCTCTGTCTCAGTATCCAAAGATGTCCTCGACAGACATAGCTGCATTGCTTCAGGCTCCTAAGCAACTTTTCTGTATTGTTGTTTTAAATTATATTTCTCACGTTACTAGCCCAGAATGTTTTTGCATTATTTCATACAGCTGGAAAGAACTTCTGGATGTCAGAGACACTGTAACTCACCCGCATTTAGACCAGGAATACGACTTGAATCAGATCCTTTGTTCGTGCCTTTCAAGGCGATTTAGCTTATCAAATCAAAACCAAAATCAAATTGTGTTGGTCACATACACATACACAAACGTTTTAGAACACCTACCCATTCAATGGTTTTTCTTTTTTTTCTTCCATTTTCTACATTGTAGAATAGCAGTGAAGACATCAAAACTGTGAAATTACACGGAGCAACCAAAAAAGTGTTCAACAAATAAAAATATATTTGAGATTTGAGATTCTTCAAATAGCCACCTTTTGCCTTGATGACAGCTTTGCACATTCTTGGCATTCTCTGAACCAGCTTCACCTGGAATGCTTTTCCAACAGCATGCAGTAGTTCCCACATATGCTGAGCACTTGTTGGCTGCTTTTCCTTCACTCTGCGGGCCGACTCATCCCAAACCATCTCAATTGGTTTGAGGTCGGGGGATTGTGGAGGCCAGGTGATCTGATGCACCACTTCATCACTCTCCTTCTTGGTAAAATAGTTATTACACAGCCTGGAGGTGTGTTGGGTCATTGTCCTGTTGAAAAACACTAAGCCCAAACCAGATGGGATAGCGTATTGCTGCAGAATGCTGTGGTAACCATGCTGGTTAAGTGTGCCTTGAAATCTAAATAAATCACAGACGGTGTCACCAGCAAAGCACCCCCACACCATAACCTCTACAGGATCGGTGTCACCTCCTCCTCGGTGCCTTGCGGTGGGAAATACACATGCGGAGACCATCCGTTCACCCACACCACGTCTTACAAAGACACGGTGGTTGGAACCAAAAATATCAAATTTGGACTCCAGACCAAAGGACAAATTTCCACCAGTCTAATGATCAATGCTCGGGTTTCTTGGCCCATGCAAGTCTGTTCTTCTTATTGGTGTCCTTTAGTAATGGTTTCTATGCAGAAATTCGAGCATGAATGCCGGATTCACACAGTCTCCTCTGAACAGTTGATGTTGAGATGAATCTGTTAATTGAACTCTGTGAAGCATTTATTTGGGCTGCAATTTCTGAGACTGGTAACTCTAATGAACTTATCCTCTGCAGCAGAGGTAACTCTGGGTCTTCCATTCCTATGGCGGTAATAATATGGACTTGGTCTTTTAACAAATATGTCTATCTTGTCACAACACAACTGATTGGCTCAAACGCATTAAGGAAAGAAATTCCACAAATGTACTTTAAAGAAAGCACACCTGTTCATTGAAATACATTCCAGGTGACTACCTCATGAAGCTGGTTGAGAGAATGCCAAGTGTGCAAAGCTGTCATCAAGGCAAAGAGTGGCTACTTTGAAGAATCTCAAATGTAAAACACTTTTTGGTTACTACATGTTTCACAGTTTTATTGTCTTCACTATTATTCTAAAATGTAGAAAATAGTAAAAATAAAGAAAATCCCTTGAATAAGTAGGTATTCTTAAACTTTTGACCTGTATTGTATTTAGCAGAGGTTATTGCGGGTGTTGAGAAATGGTTGTGTTCCTAGCTCCAACAGTGCAGTAGTATCTAACAGAGGCTGCTCCAAGACTTCGCCGGGGGAGAAGATGTATTTTATTGGTCAAATACACATATTTAGCAGATGTTATTGCTGGTGTAGCAAAAATGCTTGTGTTCCTAGCTACAACAGTGCAGTAGTATCCCAGAGGCTGCTCCAAGACACAACCGGTGGAGAAGAGGTATTCGGAGTGGACCTTTAGTCTGACTCATTAGGCATGCACACCATCCACCGCTTCCGAGTATATTACATGTTTGAGGGATCAGCCGGATCAAGTGGTCCAACTGTGCCCTCTCCTGGAGGTGGGCCGCAATACAGCCACTACTGATGAGCTCACCTGAGGCCAATTGACTAATTATTGTTTGTGCTCTCATAAGGACTGACGGGGCAGAGGAGGAGAGTGATTATGAGCTGGAGACTATGGTGAATTCCAGGAGACTATTAGTCACAGTTTTAGGTTCACCTCAAGTTGTTGGATTGGCCTTTGGTACAAACTGTTAGTTTATTTATTATTATTTTTTTGATAGCCATTACCCGGGCCTTTGTTTGTCCGGCCTCAGAGAGAGTTGAAAGAAGAACCCCCCCAATACAGTTTTCTTTTTGTTGAAGTCACGTCTCTGCATCTCATTACGTGCTGTCCTGCCTAGGATTTTGTCAGTGAATAGGCACTGCATTTCACACTTGATAATGTACTGTAACATACTCTATTTCACGGAATCAAAGCTCTCTCCGCATATACTGTCCCCGTCCATACAGCCAGCTGGGTTTTCAATACATAGTGCGGATAGGAATAAAGAACTCTCCTGGAAGAAGAAATGCGGCAATGTATGTTTCATTGTGTGATTGTGGTAGCGTACAGGAACCTAAGTCCTTTTGTTCACCTGACCTAGAATACCTCACAATCAAATGCCAACCGCATTACCTTCCTAGAGAATTTTCTTTGGTTATCGCCAGAGCCTTGTATGTTCCCCCTCAAGCTGATAACATGACGGCTCTCAAGGAACTACACTGAACCTTGTGGAAACTGGAAACTGCATACCCCGAAGACGCATTTATTATAGCTGAGGACTTTAATAAAGTAAATCTGAGGAAAACTAAGTTCTAACAGCACATTGCCTGCAGTACTCCATTTTGCTCATCCCTTCCTATAGGCAGAAACTCAAACAGGAAGTAATCCTGTTAAAGTCTATTCAATGCTGATCTGACCAAGTGGAATCCTTGCTTAAAGACTGTTTTGATCACGCGGACTGGGACATGTCCGGGTTGCCTCTATACACTGACACGGTGACTGAGTTAATCAGGAAGTGTATAGGAGATGTTGTTCCATCTGTGACGATTAAAACCTATCCAAACCAAAAACCGTGGATAGATGGCAGCATTTGCGCAAAACTGAAACGCGAACCACCACATTTAACCATTGCAAGGTGACTGGGAATATGTTCCAATACAAACAGTCCAGTTATGCCCTCCATCAGTACAGAGACAAAGTGGAGTTGCAATTCAACGGCTCAGACATGAGACCTATTTGGCAGGGACTCCAAGCGATCCCGAATTATAAAGGGAAAACCAGCCATGTCATGGACATTGACGTCTTGCTCCCAGACAAGCTACACACCTTCTTTGCCCGCTTTGAGGATAACATAGTGCTGCCTGTGAGCTCTCGTACTCCGTGACCGACGTGAGTAAAACACTCACATCCCTGATTTCCTAGGTCTAAATCAGCCCATGATTAGAGGGGAACAATGGAAAAAATGCAGTGAACCTGGCTTTGATGTCCAGAGTTGAGTTTGAGGGTTCTAGGGGGCAGTAGCGTTGAATGGGTAAAATCCCTGGGGAGGCAAAACCAAGCCAAAAAAAGCCATATAACAATCTACACTATATACAGTACTAGTCAATTTTGGACACCTACTCCTTCCAGGGTATTTCTTTATTTGTTCAATTTTCTACATTGTAGAATAATAGTGAAGACATCAACTTTGAAATAGCACATATGGAATCATGCAGTAACCAAAAAATTGTTAAACAAATCAAAATAGATTTTATATTTAAGATTTTTCAAAGAAGCAACCCTTTGCCTTGATGACATCTTTGCACAATCTTGGCACAGAAATGAGTGCTACAGCCGATAGTTATTTAGTTTAGTGACCTTCGAATCCTTGGGTACAGGAACAATGGTGGACATCTTGAAGCAAGTGGGAACAGCTTCCTGGGATAGGGAGAGATTTAATATGTCTGTAAACATAAATAATACTTTTTTTTTACATTATTAACCCATCCACCACCATCCCTGTTCGGAGGTCATATACTTTGGCAAGAATGTTGTAAAATAATTCAAATTAAAAAACTCAGTGTTGAATCAAGTGTTTTTTGTACCAGTTCATGAACAATGTACCATGGAATCGGTACATCAAATCTCTTCCCATTTCTTTTGCAACCTGTATGGTGAACCTGTCACCATATTTGTCCTCAAATAAAACTGGTATATTTTTCTATTTATTCCAATTCCTTTCAGCCAATTTGTATCTTTAATTTATGGCAGGCAAACCTGTTTCCTACCTTCTCCCTTTCCACTTGCCTCCTCCATTTTTGTGGTAATGCTGCAATCAGTTGGTTGTAAGTTTGGATTGAGCAGACATTCCCATATATTTTTGTTAGCTGCATATGTGACTACTCCACTGTTTATATTCATTATATCATTAATATATTTCATTTTTACCATAAACCATAACTTTGTTTATAACTGTGGCAATGAACACCCCAAAATCCAACCTTTTTAACACACAGGATATCATTTGACTGGCAAAAAAATATTTACTAAAGGCTGTGGTGCATCCACTACCATATGTTCAGTAGCATCACTTGTTTTCTCAAATCTTTTAAATTGCCTCCACATAGGAGATTTGATTGGTCGCGCTACCTTTTGTTACCTTAATCTCCTTCACCCTTACAGGGCACTCCAGGAACTTAGGATCATGATCCCCAACGAAATTCCAACACTGTTGTCCTTCTACACGCCGTTCTTCAGGCCATTCTTCAGTAGACTCCATCCGTCTTCACACACTTGAAACATGGCCAAATCCTTTACAGTTCTTAGACTGCAGTGGTTCGGGAAGGAAAGCTCTTACAGCTTATCTTACATAACCAAGCTTCACATGCTTAGGTAGATGCTCTATATCAAAAACAACAGAACTGACAAACTTTCTTATTTTTCTCCGTTCACCCAGAGGCCGGGCATCAACGACACCAGGAATTCTCTTCAGGTATTCGACCTGAACATCTGTCGTCATCCCTGAGATGACTCCTTTGACAGGTGCTCTACTCCGAAGTCCAAAGCACAAAACTTCTGTTGTCTTGATTCTTTTGAGGCCTAGTGCAATCTTCCTCTGTTTTTCAGAAATACAATGAATCAAAATAAGACCACTCCTGGTCACTCTGAAAGACTCCACTTTTTCCCAGCGCATATTTTGCCATTTTCGACACCCCAAACTCACAGAACGGGTCCGCTGAGTGCTGAAGCGTGTAGCGCATAAAAATAGTCTGTCCTCAGTTGCAACACTCACCACCGAGGTCTAAACTGCCTCTGGAAGCAACGTCAGCACAAGAACTATTCATCTGGCGCTTCATGAAATGGGTTTCCATGGCCGAGCTGCCAAACACAAGCCAGTGGAAAGGAGTTATTTGGAGTGATCAATAACGCTTCACCATCTGGCAGTCCAACGGATGAATCTGGGGTTGGCGGATGCCAGGAGAACGCTACCTGCCCAAATGCATGGTGCCAACTGTAAAGTTTGGTGGAGGAGGAATAATGTTCTGACCTCAACCCCATCGAACACCTTTGGGATGAATTGGAACGCTGACTGCAAGCCAGGCCTAAAGGCTCGACCTCATTAATGCTCTTTTGGCTGAATGGAAGGAAGTCCCCGCAGCAATGATCCAACATCTAGTGGAAAGCCTTCAAGAAGAGTGGAGGCTGTTATAGCAGCAAAGGGGGGACCAACTCCATATTAATACCAATGATTGGAATGAGATGTCTGACGAGCAGGTGTCCACATACTTGATCAGGTAGTGTGTGCATTCATTTGTGGTTGTCCATCATCCATTTTGTATAGTATGTTACAATTCTTATGATATGTTGCGAATTTGCAAAACGTACAATATGTTATGAATTTGCAAAACGTATGATATGTTGCAAATTCTAATTTAGTGGCTAAAGTTAGCTAGGTGGCTAATGCTAACGTTAGCTAGGTTAAAGGGTTAGGTGTTAGGTTAGGGGAAGGGTTAGCTAAAAGAGTTATGGGAAGGGTTAGCTATCATGCTAAGTAGTTGCAAAGTGTTGTAGCTAAAAAGTAGTAAGTTGTTGGAAAGTTGCTAAAATGCTAAAGTTGACCTTGATGAGAATTGAACATGCATCCTTTTGGGTTGCTAGACGTTCATAGTATACACCCACCCATCCCTAATTTTGGGTAACTCTACGTTCACATTATACACTCACCCATCCACCCCTCATTTTTACCTTTAGTATCCTTATCTTATCTAACCCTACCAAACCTAACATATCATACTCATTTGAGTGTCCCGAATTTCCGTTTACTATGTTACATCTAGTCCTGGCAGCCTACGCTACCTGCTGCACATGTTTGTCCACTCCAAAATAATTCCAGCATCTAAACAGTTGCACTGTGCACCAGCTCCATTTGATGAATGGAAAGAGACATGTGTTACAAAACACCAGAAAGTGTAATGACATGCGGCGATGGTCATTGGGTCTACACTCTTGTAGCCTGAATGAATTGCTGACAAAATGACATTTTTTTTGTAGAAAGAAAAGTTGGGACACCAAAAAAGGGCTGAAATACAGGACTGTCCAGGGATGACAAGTGCGACAACAGAGGCAAAAATTGTTTAAACTAGTCCTTGCATGCATAGCTCTGTCTATGAATTTAAGAGTGGTTACACTTCTCCAGCCCCATGGTCTAGATTTAAAGAGGGAGTGTCTACCCTAAATGGTGTTACCCTGTATGGTCTTCAACGCACTTAATGTTGTACATGGTGTCATACTGCCCCCTACCTCAAACAAAGAGGTCATACAAGCAGGAGTATATTATGCAGTGTGTTGTATGTAAAGAGGAACATATGAGCACTGTATCAAAGGTAATTAGGACAATAGTGGTGTTTAGCTGAGAAAATGTATTCTGACCTTGGGGCTGTAAAAAGCAACACCCAGCACTTCAGGTCCCTCTCACTTTAGTACCATGCTGCTCTACAACTGTTGATCTCAACTGCCAGTTCTGTTCAAATGAGTGTCATTACCATAGAGATCTAAATATATGGTCATTACCTACTTTGCTAGTACAGACTGGGATATGTCCCGGGATTCATCCGATAGCATTGTGTTTACCACAAGAGTCACAGCCTTCATCAGTAAGTGCACATCTCCACAGTGACTATATGTATCCAAACCAAAAACCATGGATTACAGGCAATATCTATGCTGGGCTAAAGGCTAGAGATACCACTTACAAGGAGCGGGACATGGACGCATGCAAGAAAGCTCGTTGTATGTGAAAGGACTTGTCACATACTATAATGGATTAAAAAAGGATGTCCAAGTCACTAAGGACCTTTTTTTATATACACATCTTTTTAAAATGTATTTTCCACTAACCCTACCAACCCTCTCCTAATTGGAGTAAACTAATGCATAACAACACTTAGGCTTCTACTTACAGCTTATACATACTATATACACTGCTCAAAAAATAAAGGGAACACTTAAACAACACAATGTAACTCCAAGTCAATCACACTTCTGTGAAATCAAACTGTTCACTTAGGAACCAACACTGATTGATAATCAATTACACATGCTGTTGTGCAAATGGAATAGACAACAGGTGGAAATTATAGGCAATTAGCAAGACACCCCCAATAAAGGAGTGGTTCTGCAGGTGGTGACCACAGACCACTTCTCAGTTCCTAAGCTTCCTGGCTGATGTTTTGGTCACTTTTGAATGCTGGCGGTGCTTTCACTCTAGTGGTAGCATGAGACGGAGTCTACAACCCACACAAGTGGCTCAGGTAGTGTGGGAGAAAGATGTACATATAGGGAGGAACATAATACTGTAACACAAGAGAAAGATACACTTAGAGTGCATTTGCCATTCTGGTAAAATGCATTGGCTATTGTATAGGACAGGAGGCCAGAGTAAGGCCATGAGAGCATAGGACAGCTGGACATACCAAGGTCAAAGGAACATATGAAGGAGGGGGTCAGCCAAATGACCAACTGATGGACTATAGACATAGGCCACATATTTTTAGGACATGAAGATGCTGAAGGAATGTCAGAAGAGACACATAGTCTACTAGTCCTAATAAGGACAGACATACCAAAGAACACACCAGGCTGAACGTAAGGGGGCCTATAGCATAAGATGGGCATGTATTATTTTTGGGACATGAAGACGTCCTGCCACTATTATAACTTAACTGAAAGCGGATATGGGCGTTAGCGAGCTGAACAAGCAGGATGCAAAGATTGGGATATAATGGTGGCAGATGGACTGAGGGAAGTAACTTCATTTGCATGTGGGATGGACTCATATGTTGTATGTGTATAAATCAGAGCCGGTGCTCTGGACAAGTGTGTGTTCTGCGGACCATCTAGGCTTCTGATATGTTTGTATTAAAAGCCTATATTGAATTCACAAGTTCTTGTAAGTGTTACATTTTGTTACGATTCTCCACGACAGTAGTGCAGCTCATCCAGGATGGAACATCAATGCGAGCTGTGGCAAGAAGGTTTGCTGTGTCTGTCAGCGTAGTGTCCAGAGCATGGAGGCGCTACCAGGAGACAGGCCAGTACATCAGGAGACGGGGAGGCGGCCGTAGGAGGGCAACAACCCAGCAGCAGGACCGCTACCTCCGCCTTTGTGCAAGGAGGAGCAGGAGGGGCACTGCCAGAGCCCTGCAAAATGACCTCCAGCAGGCCACAAATGTGCATGTGTCTGCTCAAATGGTCAGAAACAGACTCCATGAGGGTGGTATGAGGGCCCGACGTCCACAGGTGGGGGTTGTGCTTACAGCCCAACACCGTGCAGGACGTTTGGCATATGCTAGAGAACACCAAGATTGGCAAATTAGCCACTGGCGCCCTCTGTTCTGCTGCCTGCAACATCCTCCAGCATGACCAGTTTGGCGGTGGGTCAATCATGGTGTGGGGTGGCATTTCTTTTGGGGTGGCGCACAGCCCTCCATGTGCTCGCCAGAGGTAGCCTGACTGCCATTAGGTACCGAGATGAGATCCTCAGACCCCTTGTGAGACCATATGCTGGTGCGGTTGGCCCTGGGTTCCTCCTAATGCAAGACAATGCTAGACCTCATGTGGCTGGAGTGTGTAAGCAGCTCCTGCAAGAGGAAAGCATTGATGCTATGGACTGGCCCGCCTGTTCCCCAGACCTGAATCCAATTGAGCACATCTGGGAAATCATGTCTCGCTCCATCCACCAACGCCACGCCACATTGCACCACAGACTGTCCAGGAATTGGCGGATGCTTTAGTCCAGGTCTGGGAGGAGATCCCTCAGGAGACCATCCGCCACCTCATCAGGAGCATGCCCAGGCGTTGTAGGGAGGTCATACAGGCACGTGGAGGCCACACACACTACTGAGCCTCATTTTGACTTGTTTTAAGGACAAAGTTGGATCAGCCTGTAGTGTGATTTTCCACTTTAATTTTGAGTGTGACTCCAAATCCAGACCTCCATGGGTTGATAAATTTGATTTCCATTGATAATTTTTGTGTGATTGTGTTGTCAGCACATTCAACTATGTAAGTATTTAATACAAATATTTCATTCATTCAGATCTAGGATGTGTTATTTTAGTGTTCCCTTTATTTTTTTGAGCAGTGTATACATTTTACAGACAATCTATTTTACAATAGTTATTTTTTGTTTGTCTTTACTCCTATCCTTCCGCTACTCTCAACCCCTGAAGATCATCCAGTTTGATTTATATTTGCCATATATTTTTCAACTGTGCTGTTTCACAAACGTTGAACCTAATGTACATTTTACGGACACAGTATATTTTACATTAGTTATCGTGTTATTAGTCCCACACTTCAGCACCACTCAACCCCTCCCATCTATCACCTAACACCATCTATATTGGATTTCTATTAGATTATATTTTTCAACTGTGCTGTTTCACAAAGGTTTTGAACCTTTCTACTCTCAACGTTTTTACAGATTGTAAATTAAAGATGAATGTTATTACTAAAGGTATTATTATATTATTGATCAATTCACTATGACTTTTCAAATCACCCAGTAGTGCAATCTGCAGAGTTAGCTCCAAGTAAATGTTACAATTCTTCAGCCATTCCTGGACTGTCACTCTGCTACCATCCGGCAACAGTACGGGAGGATCGGCTCTCGGACCAACAGGCTTCGTGACAGCTTTTTCTCCCAAGCCATAAGACTTTTAAACAGTTGTGTAAAAAGTATCCAATTGTCAGACTTGAGTAAAAGTAAAGATACAGTACCTTAATAGAAAATGACTCAAGTAAAAGTCACCCAGTAAAATATTACTTGAGTAAAAGTATTTGGTTTTAAATATACTAAAGTATGAAAAGTACATGGAATTCCTAAAATATACTTAAGTATCTGTAACGGCATTCATAGGAAGAAGGTGAGGACCAAGGTGCAGCATGGTACGTGTTCATATTATTTATTCAAAACTGAACACTAAATACAAAATAACAAAAGGAATAACCGAAACAGTTCCTGCAGGCGATACAAACACTCAACAGAAAACTACCCACAAAAACCCAGTGGGAAAAGGCTACCTAAGTATGGTTCTCAATCAGAGACAACGATAGACGGCCAAACAACAAAGAAATATAAAACATAGAATATTAACATAGAATGCCCACCCTAGTCACACCCTGGCCTAACCAAAATAGAGAATAAAAGCCTCTCTATGGCCAGGGCGTGACAGTATAATTTCAAATTCCTTCTATTAAGCAAACCAAAGCAGACAGATAGTCAGGGGCACACTCCAACACAAATTAAGCATGTGTTTAGTGAATCCCCCAGATCAGAAGTGATAGGGATGACAAGGGATGTTCTCTTGATAAGTGTGTGAATTAGACAATGTTCCTGTACTGTAATCATTCAAAATGTAACGAGTACTTTTGGGTGTCAGAAATGAAATAACTAAATAACTAAACAAAACAATAAATGTGTGAAAACCTATACAGCCTATCTGGTGACAATAAACACAGAGACAGGAACAATCACCCACGAAACACTCAAAGAATATGGCTGCCTAAATATGGTTCCCAATCAGAGACAACGATAAACACCTGCCTCTGATTGAGAACCACTCCAGACAGCCATAGACTATGCTAGACAACCCCAAGACAAAACACACCACAATAAACCCATGTCACACCCCGGGCCTGACCAAATAAATGCAGACAAACACAATATATTTCGACCAAGGCGTGACAGAACCCCCCCCTAAGGTGCGGACTCCTGGACGCACATCAAAACAATAGGGGAGGATCCGGGTGGGCGTCTGTCCATGGTGGAGGCTCCGGCGCAGGACGTGGACCCCACTCTATCAATGTCTTAGTCCCTCCTCCTCGTGTCCTAGGATAGTCCACCCTCGCCACCGACCATGGCCTAGTAGTCCTCACCCAGAACCCCACTGGACTGAGGGGCAGCTCGGGACTGAGGGGCAGCTCGGGACTGAGGGGAAGCTCGGGACTGAGGGGAAGCTCGGCACTGAGGGGAAGCTCGGCACTGAGGGGAAGCTCGGGACTGAGGGGAAGCTCGGGACTGAGAGGAAGCTCGGCACTGAGAGGAAGCTCGGCACTGAGAGGAAGCTCAGGCAGGTAGTTGGATCCGGCAGATCCTGGCTGGCTGGCGGTTCTGGCAGATCCTGGCTGACTGGCGGATCTGGAAGAGTCTGGTTGATTGGCAGATCTGGAAGAGTCTGGCTGACTGGCAGATCTGGAAGAGTCCTTGCAGACTGGCAGCTCCTTGCAGACTGGCTGCTCCTTGCAGACTGGCTGCTCCTTGCAGACTGGCAGCTCGAGCTGCTCCATGCAGACCGACAGCTCTGGCTGCTCCATACAGACCGGCAGCTCTGGCTGCTCCATGCAGACTGGCAGCTCTGGCTGCTCCATGCAGACTGGCAGCTCTGGCTGCTCCATGCAGACTGGCAGCTCTGACTGCTCCATACAGACTGGCAGCTCTGACTGCTCCATACAGACTGACAGCTATGGCTGCGCTGAACAGGCAGGAGACTCCAGCAGCGCTGTAGAGGAGGAAGGCTCTGACAGCGCCGAACAGGCAGGAGACTCCGGCAGCGCAGGAGAGGAGGAAGGCTTGGGCAGCGCTGAACAGGCGGGAGACTCCGGCAGCGCAGGAGAGGAGGAAGGCTCCGGCAGCGCTGGAGAGGTGAGGCGCACTGTAGGCCTGATGCGTGGTGCTGGCACTGGTGGTACTGGGCAGAGGACACGCACAGGAAGCCTGGTGCGGGGAGCTGCCACCGGAGGGCTGGTGCGTGGAGGTGGTACTGGGTAGACCGGACCGTGGAGGCGCACTGGAGCTCTTGAGCACCGAGCCTGCCCAACCTTACCTGGTTGAATACTCCCGGTCGCTCTGCCAGTGCGGCGAGGTGGAATAGCCCGCACTGGGCTATGCAGGCGAACTGGGGACACCGTGCGCAAGGCTTGTGCCATGTAAGCCGGCCCAAGGACACGCACTGGGGACCAGATGCGTAGAGCCGGCTTCATGGCATTTGGCTCGACGCTCAATCTAGCCCGGCCGATACGCGGAGCTGGAATATACCGCACCGGGCTATGCACCCGCACTGGGGACACCGTGCGCACCTCAGCATAACACGGTGTCTGCCCGGTCTCTCCAGCCCCCCGGTAACCACAGGAAGTTGGTGTAGGTCTCCTACCTAGCGTCGCCATACTCCCTGTGAGCCTCCCCCCAATAAATTTTTGGGTGTGACTCCCGGGCTTCCATCCGCGTCACCGTGCTGCCTCCTCATACCAGCGCCTCTCAGCTTTCCCCACCTCCAGTTCTTCTTTGGGGCGGCGATATTCTCCAGGCTGAGCCCAGGGTCCTTCTCCGTCCAATTCATCCTCCCATGTCCATTCCTTCTCTTGCTGCACCTTGGGGCGGCTACACTCCCCTGGTTTAGCCCAGGGTCCTCTCCCGTCGAGGATTTCCTCCCAAGTCCAGAAATTCTTATCACGCTGCTCCTGCTGTTGCTGTTGCCTGTTACCACGCCGCTTGGTCCTGTTGTGGTGGGTGATTCTGTAACGGCTTTCGTCTGGTGGAAGAGAAGCGGACCAAAATGCAGCGTGGTGGTTATTCATGTTCTTTAAATAAAAGGAACTCGACATGAAATAACTAAACAAAACAATAAATGTGTGAAAACCTATACAGCCTATCTGGTAACAATAAACACAGAGACAGGAACAATCACCCACGAAACACTCAAAGAATATGGCTGCCTAAATATGGTTCCCAATCAGAGACAACGATAAACACCTGCCTCTGATTGAGAACCACTCCAGACAGCCATAGACTATGCTCGACACCCCCAAGACAAAACACACCACAATAAACCCATGTCACACCCCGGCCTGACCAAATAAATGCAGACAAACACAATATATTTCGACCAGGGCGTGACAATACCCCAAAAAACGACTTATGTAAAAACACTTGAAAGTACTACTTAAGTACTTTACATCACTACTTTCAAATAGCTACTGGACTGTTAAATAGTCAGTTAATGGTTACCCGGACTATCTTGCACTGACCGTACACACAAACACTATAACAGATAGTACACGCTATATACACTATATACAAAAGCATGTGGACACGCTTCAAATGAGTGAATTTGGCTATTTCGGCCACACACGCTGCTGATAGGTGTATAAAATCGAGCACGCAGCTATGCAATCTTCATAGACAAACATTGACAGTAGAATGGCCTTACTGAAGAGCTCAGTGACTTTCAACCTGGCACCGTCATAGGATGCCACCTTTCCAACAAGTCAGTTCATCAAATTTCTGCCTTGCTAGAGCTGCCCCGGTCAACTGTGAGTGCTGTTTTTGTGAAGTGGAAATGTTCAGGAGCAACAACGGCTCAGCCCTGAAGTGGTAGGCCACAAAAGCTCACAGAACAGGACTGCTGAGTGCTGAAGCATGTTGCACGTAAAAATTGTTTGTCCTCGGTTGCAATACTCACTTCCGAGTTCTAAACTGCCTCTGGAAGCAACATCAGCACAATAGCTGTTTGTCAGAAGCTTCATGAAATGGGTTTCCATGGCCGAGCAGCCGCACAAGTTTACGATCACCATGTGCAATGCGTTAGGCTCGCCGCCATTGTACTCTGGAGCAGTGGAAGCACGTTCTCTGGAGTGATCAATCACACTTCACCATCTGGCAGTCCGACGGATGAATCTGTGTTTGGCTGATGCCAGGGGAACGCTACCTGCCTCAATGTATAGTGCCCACTGTAAAGTTTGGTGGGGAAGGAATTCTGGTCTGGGCTGTATTTCATGGCTCGGGCTAGGCCCCTTAGTTCCAGTGAAGGGAAATCTTAATGCTACAGCATACAATGACATTCTAGATAATTCTGTGCTTTCAAATTTGTGGCAACAGTTTGGGGAAGGCCCTTTTCTGTTTCAGCATGACAATACCCCTGTGCAGAAAGCGAGGTTCATACAGAAATGATTTGTCGAGATCGGTGTGGAAGAACTTGACTGGCATGCACAGAGCCCTGACGTAAGCCCCATCGAACACCTTTGGGGTGAATTGGAACGCCAACTTCGAGCCGGGCTTAATCGCCCAACATCTGTGCCCGACCTCTCTAATGCTCTTGTGAAGCAAGTCCCTGCGGCAATGTTCCAACATCTAGTGGAAATCTGTCCCAGAAGAGTGGAGGCTGTTATGGCAGCAAAGGGGGGGACCAACTCTGTATTAATACCCATGATTTTGGAATGAGATGTTCGACGAGCAGTTGTCTAAATATTTTGAGTCATCTAGTGTACGTATACACTCACACCACTTTGGCACTCCCACACACATGCAGTACCAGTCAAAAGTTTGGACGCACCTACTCATTCAAGAGTTTCTTTATTTTCAGAATTTTCTACATTAGTGTCACGGTCGTCCTCCTCTTCATCTGAAGAGGAGAGGCGAGAAGGATCGGAGGACCAAAATGCAACGTGATATGTGTTCATGATGAGTATTTAATAAAAGAAAGCACTGAATACAAACTATACAAAAACAATAAACAAATAACGACCGTGAAGCTATAAATGACACCTGTGCTGACACAAGCAACTAACATAGACAATCACCCACCGACAAACAGTGCAACCCAGGCTACCTAAGTATGATTCTCAATCAGACAACTAATGACACTTGCCTCTGATTGAGAACCATACTAGGCCGAAACATACAAATCCCCAAATCATAGACAAACAAACATAGACTGCCCACCCCAACTCACGCCCTGACCATACTAAATAAATACAAAACAAAGGAAATAAAGATCAGAACGTGACAAGTAGAGTAGACTAATAGAGTAGACTATACTTGTACGACCACATGGTGGCAATATTTATCTACTTAACTGTTATCACAAAGTTAAAAAAAACCTGAATCCATCCTAATTCATGGACCAGTAATTGTGTTTAGGTACAGGCATATTTGGAGGAACAAAATGTGGGTTAAGGGTTTGGATATTGGGCTGATCTAAAATTAATCGGTGTCAATAAAGCATGTCCTTATGACCCTACAGACTATAGGCCTACTGCCAATGATTCATACAACAAACAAAAACAAATGTGAATCACAAAATGCTAGACCTATTCTGTATTGATATACTATTGACCAGACATTGCCATGGGCACCCAATTTGGAACCCACAGGGTGTGCAGGATTTTCCGCCAAGTAATTATATCAAAACACCTGATTACACTAACTAAGCAATAACTTTCATGCTTGACTCCGGTATGGTAGTGCTAGTGTAACATCTATTCAAACCACAGGTTCTAGGTCCATTAAAGCAGGCCTATAGGGAACAGTCTGAGGCAGATATAAAAAAAGAAAAAAACTTTATTTTCTTTTTTATTCAGGTATATGATTTGCTTTTTTGAAATAGGATCTTACTGGTTCTGAAGGTCTGATTCAATAGTATAGGCCTGCTGGACTCCCATCTGATGTTCTCCAAACACATAGAATAACCTGCAACCAACTGAAAACAAAATGCATTAATGCATAACTTTACACATTTTGTCAAACTTGAATAAACAAACATTGATGATAAAGTTAATATACCTTGTGAGCACATTTGACAACACCCCAAACAGCATGGTCCCAAAACGTTTGCCTTCAAAGAAATACACTTGTGCAGCAATGACCCAATACACTCTGCATAGGTCATAAGATCTTATCTAAACACTAAACCGGTGTAGCCTGGGCGATTTAATCAACTAATTAGGGTCCCCTGGGAAACAGTTCCTACCCTGTCTGAAACAAAAGTATGCAGCCCAGGCCTGTAGCCTACTAGTGCTATGGTTAAAGAGTATCTCCACCACTTTTCAACCTTCAACCTTTTCAACAATACTTGAGCAAAAGTCTAAAAGTATTTGGTTTAAATACACTTAAGTATCAAAGGTAAAAGCGAAGCTATAAATGGGGCGGGGGTAGGTTGACCTCAGGTCTCCCCACTGGAAGCCCAAGGTAGAGGGAGCTGGGGAATCTATTAAATAGCACTCCTCTAACTTTGTACAGTACTAATGCAATTAATAAAATCAGTCACACTACAAAATACTACCAAATAAACCACAATTCATTCATACCTCTGTAAATACAGTATATAGTTTCACAGACATATCGTTGCATTTTTTTTCTGGTTTGTGCGAAATCGTTAATAATATAAAACCAGTCTGCACACCACCAAGGTGAATTGGTTTAGTCTTGACTCTTGGTTGACAGTGTTGGGGAATGGTTAATGTATTGATGCTGGAGTGTCAAATCAACGCAGATTTGATTCTATTTGTCTTTGTAACTTGTTTTTGATAAATATTAAATATTATTTGTAAATATTATATATATACAGTTTTAAATGTTATGATTATTTATTTGTGTTGTTCCAAATGTATGAATAAAAATTACAGTTAGTGCAGAATGGTGTTTTTTTTGGGGGGGGGGGGGGGGTTCGCCCAGGGAGCTATACAAGCTAGAACCGCCACTGACCAGGGACACACTCCAACACTTAGACATAAGCATTTGTGTTTAATGAGACCGCCAGATCAGAGGCAGTAGGGATGACCAGGGATGTTCTCTTGATAAGTGTGTCAGAGAAAATGTAGGGAGTAAAAGGTACATTATTTTCACTAGAAATGTGGTGAAGTATCAGTGATGGTGCCGGAGGGGAGGGCTGCCGTCTTCTCAGCTCTTAACCAGCCATGCTATTTTGTTAGTTTTTTTGTGTTGTTTGTAACTTGTTTTGTATATAATGTTGCTGCTACCGCCTCTTATGAACAAAAAGAGCTTCTGGACATCAGTACTGCGATTGCTCACTTCAAACTGGAGGAAGAGTTCTTCAATGAGTTGAACGGGAGGGATATAATACGGACACCCGACCAGGCCCAGATCCCCGTTATTCGCTGGAGAAGGAAACTGAGATATCTCAGAAAAATATCAGGTTGCCTTGTGAGAATCAGACGACGAGTGGCTAATCTGCCATTGACTTCCGTCCTGCTAGCTAACGTTCAATCACTGGAAAATAAATAGGAAGAATTGAAAGTATGTTTATCCTACCAATGGAACATTCAAAACTGTAATATCTTATGTTTCAACGAGTTGTGCTGAACAACGACATTAAGAACATACAGCTGGTGGGTTATACGTTCTATCGGCTGGACAGAACAGCAGCCTCTGGTAAGACACAGGGCAGGGGCCTATGCATTTATGTAAACAACAGCTGGTGCACAATATCTAAGGAAGTCTTGAGGTTTTACTCGCCTGAGGTAGAGTAACTCATGATAAGCTGTAAACCACACTATCTACCTAGAGAGCTTTCATCTGTATTTTTCGTAGCTGTCTACATACCATCACAGACCGATGTTGGCACTAAAACTGCACTCAATGTATACCGCCATAAGCAAACAGGAAAACACTCATCCAGAGGCGGCGCTAATAGTGGCTGGGGACTTTCATGCAGGGAAACTTAAATTAGTTTCTATCAGCATGTTAAATGTGCAACCAGAGGGAAAACAATTCTAGACCACCTTTACTCCACACACAGAGACGTGTACAAAGTTATCCCTTGTCCTCCATTTGGCAAATCTGACCATAATTCTATCCTCCTGATTCCTGCTTACAAGCAAAAATTAAAGCTGGAAGCAACAGTGACTCGGTCTATAAAAAAGTGGTCAGATGAAGCAGAAGCAAAACTACAGGACTGTTTTGCTAGCATAGACTGGAATATGTTCCAGGATTCTTCCGATGGCATTGAGGAGTACACAACATCAGTCACTGGCTTTATCAATAAGTGCATCGAGGACATCGTCCCCACAGTGACTGTATGTACATAACCCAACCAGAAGCCATGGATTATAGGCAACATTCGCACCGAGCTAAATTGTAGAGCTGCCGCATTCAAGGTGTGGACTCTAACCCGGAAGCTTATAAGAAATCCCTCTATGCCCTTCGACGAACCATCAAACAGGCAAAGTGTCAATACAGGACTAAGATCAAATCGTACTACACTGGCTCCGACGCTCTTCGGATGTGGCAGGGCCTGCAAACTACTACAGACTACAAAGAGAAGCACAGCCGAGAGCTGCCCAGTGACAAAAACTTAACAGACGAGCTAAATAATTTCTATGCTCGCTTCGAGGCAAGCAACACTGAAACATGCATGAGAGGATCAGCTGTTCGGGACGACTGTGTGATCACTCTCTCTGCATCCGATGTGAGTAAGACCTTTAAACAGGTCAACCTTCACAAGTCCGCAGGGCCAGACGGATAACCAGGATGTGTACTCTGAGCATGCGCTGACCAACTAGCAAGTGTCTTAACTGACATTTTCAACCTCTACCTGTCTGAATCTGCAGTACCAACATGTTTCAAGCAGTCCAACATATTCCCTGTGCCCAAGAACACTAAGGTAACCTGCCTAACCTGCCTAAACTACCAACCCGTAGCACTCACGTCTGTTGGCATGAAATGCTTTGAAAGGCTGGTCATGGGTCACATCAACACCATTATCCCAGAAACCCAAGACCCACTCCAATTTATATACCGCCCCAACAGATCCACAGATGATGCAATCTCTATTGCAAGCCACACTGCCCTTTCACACCTGGACAAAAGGAACACCTATGTGAGAATGCTATTCATTGGCTACAGATCAGCGATCAACACCATAGTGCCCACAGAGCTCATCAATAAGCTAAGGACCCTGGGACTAAACACCTCCCTCTGCAACTGGATCCTGGACTTCCTGACAGACCGCCCCCAGGTGGTAATGGTAGGTAACAAAACATCTGCCACGCTGATCCTCAACATGGGGCCCCTCAGGGTTGCGTGCTCAGTCCCCTCCTGTCATCCCTGTTAACTCATGACTGAATGGCCAGGAACGACTCCAACACCATCATTAAGTTTGCTGATGACACAACAGTGGTAGGCCTGATCACCGACAACGATGAGACCGCGTATAGGGAGGAGGTCAGAGACCTGACCGTGAGGTGCAAGGATAACAATCTCTCCTCAATGTGATCAAGACTAAGGAGATGATTGTGGACTAGAGGAAAAGGAGGACCGAGCACTCACCCATTCTCATCGATGGGGCTGTAGTCGAGCAGGTTGAGAGCTTCAAGTTCCCTGGAGTCCAAATTACCAACAAACTAACATGGTCCAAGCACACCAAGACAGTTGTGAAGAAGACACGACAAAACCTATTCCCCTCAGGAGACTGAAAAGATTTGGCATGGGTTCTCAGATCCTCAAAAGGTTCTACAGCTGCACCACTGAGCGCATCCTGATGGGTTGCTCACTGCCTGGTATGGCAACTGCTCAGCCCCCGACCGCAAGGTACTACAGAAGGTAGTACATCACTGGGGCCAAGCTTCCTGCTATCCAGGACCTCTATACTAAGCGGTGTCAGAGAAAGGTCCCTAAAAAATTGTCAATGACTCCAACCACCCTAGTCATAGACTGTTCTCTCTGCTACCGCATGGCAAGTGGTACCGGAGTGCCAAGTCTAGGTCCAAGAGGCTCCTAAATAGCTCCAACGTCCAAGGCATAAGACTCATGAACAGCTAATCAAATTGCTTTCTATGCATAGATACTTTAATAACTCTACCTTCATGTGCATATTACCTCAATTACCTCGACACCGGTGCCCCCTCTATTGTTATTTTCTGCTGCTCTTTAATCATTTGTTGTTCTTATCGCTTACTTTTTTGGGGATATTTTCTTAAAACTGCATTGTTGGTTAATTAAGGGCTTGTAAGTATGCAGGTCTACCTGTTGTATTTGGTGCGTGTGACTAATACAATTTGATTTGGTTTGAAGTGAAAGTAAAAGTTGGCAAAAATATAAATATTAAAGTAAAATACAGATACCCCAAAAAACGACTTATGATATGATTCATATGAGGCTGACAATTGGCGGAATTGCCCTTTAAATCACAAGGCCTACTGCAGTCCGTTCCACAGGATGAGCTCAGAGTTCCGCATTTTAGAAGTAACCGATACACTTTACTGTATTTATTAAATGCCCATATTCTTCCGCAGGGTCAGGGAGTATTTTCAAGAAATTGTTTTATAAACCTATGGATATTGCATTTAACTTCATTTGCAGTTTTGATTTCTAATACAAGTGAAAATAGTAAAATATTATTAGAAACCATTACATCTCCAAGTGTATCGCTTCGATTTATGCAACGATATTTTCGACCTATATTTTTGGGAGTCCTACAGTCGGGAGTTATTATTTTGTGTTACTTAAACATGGCCACCGTAAAGAGTACGATACAACTTTAATTATTTTGACCAGGTAGAACTCGCCATTTCGTGTTTTTTGACATAGCTAGAGTAAAAAAAAGTGTTTTTGTTTATCTGAACACTCGTGTTAGTGTTTCCGGCTCGCCAGCTGAGGCGTCTTTCTGCCGCGGCTGAACAAAATAGAACCAGTTGGCAACGCTCGTGAGCCAGCGAGCGAGCTCGAGGAACTAGCCTTTGCATCGGTTATTTTTGTCCAAAGTATTGGCTTTCTCGTGAAGATTTTGTGATTATTTTTTTTGAAGAAGACCACTTGGAATTTGTGCCTGTTTTGGATCGTGGATATTGGCTACATCTCCCCCCTATAATAATAGTTAGTAAAAGGATTAAGTGTGGCAGTTAGCTGAACATTTTATTTGTGCGACGACAGCTGTCATTTGGAGAAAAGAAAGTGATCCATCATGCGTTTGCAATGAAGCTGATCTCTACTGGATTTACATTTTGCATCCTTTTTTCAAATGGGTGATGTTAAACATCGGAGTATTGGTGTATGCGTTCATGCTTTGTTTTTAACAGCGGTGGTATTGCTTTCGTAGCTAACATTGGCGTGGCCACCTAGCTAGTTAGCTACTTCTCGTACAGAACAGAAGACTGAGCTAGCTAACTTATCTAACGTTAACTAGCTGAGTGACAGTTGGCGATATCATTATTCCTCAAAAATACACTACAAAGTGATATAACTATATATCTCTTACAATTTTGGACATGAAGAAGATAACCTACTATTCATAATTTTGAAGGTAAGTTATTTTAGCTAGCTATTTCATGTACTCGCTTGCTACATAATTCTCGGATTTGCAGCGGCCGCTCGAGCCTAGTGTTTTTCCGCCGCCTTGTTTGGTCCGTTCTTCGACACAGTGAATCAGCCAAACTAGACGAATTTCTGCTAGAAAATACATTTAGACACTTAAATGATTCAGTTGTGGCTAAATGCAAGGCTAACGTGTGCTGTGAATCACCGCTGTTGATTCTGTATACTGTAATGTTATGTACCTAGCGAACCTGTTAGCTAACAACTAGAAGTTGACCAGCTAAGTTAGCTACGCTCGTTTTGATCTCTGTATATTTATTTTGGAGGTCGTCTCATACAAAACATAATGCTAACTAAACTAGATAACCATCTAGTTTACTAGATAGCTATCTACATAGTTGGCAAACTTTTGTATTTGGGAAATGTAGCGAGTTAGCTCTAGCTAGTTGATTTGCTAGCCAAAACCTTTTCTCCACACGCTAGTTAGCTAACGTTAGCTACCGGGTAGGTAGCTGTGGAATCATGCATGACTTCTAAAGTGACTTGACTTTGAAGTTTAATGTTAGCTAATTGTTAAAACTATCAGGCAGCCCTGGATATCAACACTATGTAGATGTTGACTAACGCTAACTCCCATGTTCAACGGCTCAGCTAAATTAGCTAATGGTAGCTACCTACCGTTTTTAGCTAACTAGTCTTTCAGATACTTTGGCTGGCGATATAGGCAGTTGCATCCCATTTATCATTAATCAAATACCCTGATCATCATCTTATGTCTCTGTATCCCACAAAGTGGGATATCACTAGTCTATTAGTAGGCACATCATATTGTTACTCATTTGCAATGCCATGCAATAGCCTAACAAAGACTACAAAGAACCTAGGATGGCTGGCTAGCTGGTTAGCTTGTTTTGGCTGACTTGAGCATGCAGTTGCTTTGTGCTGTACGCTAGTTTAACAAAGGTAGCTAGCTAGCCCAGTGTGTCTGGGGGTACCCAACTGTGCCCACTGCCTTATGAAACCAATGTTCTTCCATGCTAATGTAGTTCTCTGTGGAAACTAATATGAAACATTAATATTCACTTTAAAGTGTATATATTTAGTCTGTTTACTATACTTGGTCACTACACTTTATTTTATACCACTTTTTTTATCCAGTCATTGATCTACTTCACGCCCCAGCTTTTCGCCACCCACTTGTGCCTCCTCCTTATGGTCATAGTCTGAGTAGGGCTATAGTGAATCTTTCTTTCCAGAATCCATACTTTATCTATTTGTTATGTTTGTAACCTGTATTTGTTCAAACTTGCTGTCAAGCCTATTGCTCTATAGGCAGACAAGGGCACATAATGTATCAGCCTACTTGCTTGTGTATGACAAAGACCACATTAAGGGCTGCTGTGATTTCCTTTGGAAATGGAATGGAATATAGACGTTAGGCAATTGGCTTACCAAAGACCAGCCAATCAGGGGGGCTCATCTAGGGTCTACATATTTTGCAGCAACCTACACGATTTGGAACAACCCCATGCTCAATTTGTTGATACTGTGTCATTTATGTTTTTTCTCTCCCATTGACTACATCTAGTCTTAGCTGAACTTCCCACACAAAGACGGCATTGGATGCCACAAGAGGTCAAATGTAGACTCAGTCACAGAATAACATCAAGCTGTGTTTTGGAAAAGACGCTCTCTCACATAGGTAGCTAGTTCATTACAATCTCAAAATCAGTTTAAGGTCCCCCTGATGACACAGCAGTATACTGTGCAGTGGAGGGATGGATCCTGGTCATGGCTAGCAGGAATGCATACAATGTCAAATAAGGCACTTCTGGCATTAGCTGCATCCTGTCTAGTCAACCATGGATCCGGTGTAGTAGGCTAGTTCCAGGAAGAGATAGTGTGCCGGAAGAGAGAGTCTCCCATTGGCAGTGTCCCTCAACTGTCTGAGAGAACAGGGTGTCAGACAAGCCCATAAAAAAATCGGGATGACATCATCTTCAACAGACAGTCAGGCTGAGCTGAAAAGTCAATACACTTATGACTTTTTGTTCTCAGTGTTTGTCATAAAACAAATATGCCTACTGGTTTACAGTGTGTCCTCTCGTACTGTTACAATATGATACTGAACAGAGAACCATAGTGGAGCAAACTAATTAATCCACTGTGGAACAAACAAATAGAGCAGGCTTATTTCAGTGGTAAGTAGAGGCAACTTCGGAGGCTGATAGGAGAGGAATGCAAGAACACAAGCAAGGCATCGAAGGACGAACGATCATCCAGACAGAGACATGAGGTCACAGTGTGATGGTAGGTAGCTCAGGAAAGGAGAGAGTAGGTATGTGAACTCTTACATTGATAACACTGTCGAATAGGTTGAACATTGCTTCAGCTGATAAGTGATTTTGAAGGACACGTAGAAAGGTCAGAGGTAAGTTTTAGGCATTTCCTCAAGTATCATATCAGGAAAAAGATATGCCACCCCTGTTTTGGTAATAAGCTGAAGGTTGGGTCTGGAGAAATGTAACCACTCTCAAATTCAAAGAGAGCTATGGGTGCCAGAACTGACTATGACAAATGTGTTTTAACCATGTTTTGATTTATACTGGAGAAAAATATAAATGCAACAATTTTAAAGATTTTACTGAATTACAGTTCATATAAAGAAATCAGTCCATGTATTTCACATGATTGGGAATACAGATATGCATCATAAAAAAGTAGGGGTGTGGATCAGAACCAGTCCTCATCTCCTTCGTATAGAGTTGATCAGGATGTTGATTGTGGAATGTTGTCCAACTCCTCTTCAATGGCTGTGCGAAGTTGGTGGGAACTGGAACACGAGCATCCAGAGCATTCCAAACGTGCCCAATGGGTGACACATCTGGTGATTTATGCAGGCCATGGAAGAACATTTTCAGCTTCCAGGAATTATGAACAGATGCATGTGACATGGGGCCATGCGTTGTCATGCTGAAACATGAGGTGATGGCGACTGATGAATGGCACGGCAATGGGCCTCAGGATCTCATCACGGTATTTCTGTACATTCAAATTGCCATCAATAAAATGCAATTGTGCTCATTGTCCGTACTAATGCCTACCCATATTGTAATCCCACTGCCACCATGGGGCACTCTGTTCACAAAGTTGACATTAGCAATCTGCTCACGCACACAATGCCATACACGTGTTCTGCGGTTGTGAGGCCAGTTGGATGTACTGCCAAATTCTCTAAAATGACATTGGAGGTGGCTTACGGTAGAGAAATTAACATTGAATTCTCTGGCAACAGCTCTGGTGGACATTCCTGTAGTCACCATGCCAATTGCACGCTACCTCAACTTGAGTTATCTGTGTCATTGTGTTGTGACAAAACGACATGTTTTAGTGACTGTTTATTGTCCCCACCACAATGTGCTTCTGTGTAATGATTGTGCTGTTTAATCAGCTTCTTGATATGCTTCACCTGTCAGGTGGATGGGTTATCTTGGAAAAATATGAATGATCACTAACAGGGATGTAAACAAATTTGTGCACAATATTTGGGAAATATACTTTTTGTGCGTATGGAAAAGGTTTATTTCAGCTGATGAAACATGGGACCAACACTACATGTTGCGTTTTACATTTTTGTTCAGTGTACTTTGTTTATAAACATTGGAGTAAAATAAGGTTATATTTTGGGTTCTGATGGGGTACGACAGTTGAGGCATTTCTGTTCAAGAATCAATGGGTACATTAAATTATGTCTAAAATGGAAGAGCATCTGCAGATTGACCCTTTTTTAATAATCAATTGTGTAGAATAGATTCAACATTTGATCAAGGCAATGTGATAACTTGTCCGGCACATCTTATTCATACACTGATTCCAAAGTACGTCAAGTAACCAAACCACATATTCAAACAGGCATGATTGTGCACTGATGCCTCTCTCTTCTTCCCTTCGAGAAGAATGTCATCAGAGGATAAGACTGTGGAGCCCTCTGACCAGGGACCCTCGCTGACCTCCGGCAGTGCAGGGGCCACGTCCACAGGAAGCCCTGCCCAGACAGACAAGCGCCCCAGGGGCAGGCCGCGCAAGGATGCTGCCACCACCACCACGATTGCACCCCAGGCGCCACCCACATCCAAGACCAGGAAGAAGTATGTTTACCATCCATATCTTCACAATTCTATTGGTAATTTACAGTGCACATAGACTTGCCTGAGTCATCACAAACACTATAACTTATTCTTCTGTGAACTTAGTCTGCGTTTTGTTTGTGGTGTTAGAACTGGAAGCTATTCAAGTGGCTATAGAGCCCCACAGTGGAGGTGTCATAATACCCATAAAACCTAGTGGCCAAGCGGAAACGGTTCCAATTGTTTTTCCACCATTACTTTTTCCCCATACGGGATTTTAGAAATACTTAAAATAAGGGCTGTGTTTCGTGTAAGCTTACCCTGGTGTGACTTTTTGATAACCATGTAAATGTCTCTCAGACAAGCTGACACTTTTATCAATATATTCGTCTCTATATTTGCTCAGATTTGAAAATGGTAATTAGCATCAAATTAGACGTCATGCAAAACTACAAATCCCTGCAAGCTCCTGCATGTTATCTCTAGCTGACCCCTTTGCTAACAGGTATTGTGTCAATTTAAAACTTAATAAACAAGACAGTTCACGGAATAGTCAATTTAAAGAAATGTAGCCAATTTATTCATTACTACATTTGAATTAACATTAGATAGTTAATCCAAATATTCTTACCTTTGCCTCGATTCGGCAGTCTCACCCATATCATCATAGTATTTATAGTTCTTTATGATTTGCTAATTACCTTCTACTATGGCTTTCATTTTTGGGGTGTAATCACAGGCGAATATATTGATCAAAGTCACCTTGTCCTAGAGAGATTTACACTTATCAAAACGTCACATCAGGGTAAGCCTACACGAAACACAGCTCTTATTGTAAGTGTTTCTAAAATCCCTTATGGGAAGAATGAATGGTAGAAAGACGATTGGAACCATTTCCCAGTTTAACCTCTGAGTTTTATTGGTGTTATGACTCATACTGTGGTGTTCTATTCCCCTTCCCCAAAATGTGTTTAAACATTACACAGATACTATCCAAATCTGTTCATCAGGCAAAGATCTCATTTTGCAGACCGTTATCCAGAGCTACTCTATGCATAGGGGGCTAAACACATTTATAAATACAGGTAACTCAAGCACAAACCCTTTCCACGGTTTTATTGCATGCAGCAGTACCAACCTGCCTCATTTGTTATATCCATGGCAACACATAATGCAGCTCAGAGAGCTGAGCTGTGTAATATGATGCCTACAATTGATCTAACTCTGACTAATTTGATCTGGGGTCACCATATTAGGATATCAAGGAAATGGTGTGTGTGAGCAATCTAT
The DNA here is from genome assembly GCF_036934945.1 of Oncorhynchus masou masou. Lineage (NCBI taxonomy): Eukaryota > Metazoa > Chordata > Actinopteri > Salmoniformes > Salmonidae > Oncorhynchus > Oncorhynchus masou. The sequence goes on from NC_088228.1 coordinate 25,958,921, forward strand.
TATCAATCAATTATCCAAATGATATGTTTATGCCATGGCTATAAGGACAGCCGAGAATTCCCGGTCTAGGTCGAATTAGCTGATAGGTTGGTTGTTGGGAGTGGCAAAGCATGAGTGTAGGTCAACATGTCATTTGCCCTATTATTTATAGCATGCAAGTGATCCAAGGAATACATAGCCTATGTCTGCTATATGGTTGGGCTGTATTTCCCAGCATGCGCTGGGCATCCTCACTTGGTTCTTTCCAAGGTCTCCCTTGTTCCAGAATCAAGCAGTGGACGGCTGGTCAGGTTATCAGTGTGTTTATTATGGTCAGTTGGATTTGTATGAGAGAGAGTGCATCAGTTTTCTGGGACACTCTTGGCGGTGATAATGCTAAAGACCCATGGGACGGTGGAGGGAAGTATGCATTATTACCGATACTTGTGTCTCAGGCAGCACCTTTCATCGAGGGGGAGGGGAAGCTTGCTGAATACATCTCAAATGACTCAATACTAGCATGCTGTTTTTGTAAGAAGACTAAGATTTGAAGTGTTCATATCAGGAGAATGAACAAATGTAGTCTAGATCTAGTGATACTGTATTGTCTTTGCAGCATGTATCAGCTGGGCACTATTTTGATGTAAATAGGACACCGAAGGCTTCTCTTAGAAGTTAGACATTTTGTTGACTAATTGGATACTGCGTAGAATCACCCAGTCATCCACCACTCCATTCCAGAATAGGGAAATCTGTTCCAGGTTTTCTTGTCGGCTCCCTGAGAGCTGGAACTACTTACCACAGCATTATTTTCAACCTCTTTTTTTTTTCTCTCTCCTGGTGGTGGGATCATGGGGAGAAGTTGGGGAGTTGGATGTTCCAGACCTTTAAGGTTTTTTGCCATTTCAAGAAAAGTCAAAGGAAAAGACTACACTTCGAAGGCTACATGAGAGCATAAGGGCACTGCGCTATAGGCACAGCACGTTCGGAATGGTCACAGACAGGGTTATGACGATATACAGTTTACTGTACTAGACCTAAATGTCAGATATTCTTATGTACCCGTTGCTCTTAAAGTGTATTTATCATTAATACCTTGGTGAATAATCAGAAAGCCCTGGTAATTGTGGAGAGTGATATTCCATGCCAGTGAAGGTAGGTCAGATCAGATGCATCATCAACTTAATACAGGTTGACTTTATGGCTCGTGTGTATGTACTACCAATCTTCTGAATATGGCTGATATCAGACATTAATTTACATCAGACGTATCTATCTTTACTCAAACAGACGTATCTATCTGCTGTAGACGTTGGGCACCAGAGAAGCCCCTTACGGCCTCTCTCCTATCAGACAGTGACAGAGGGAGAGAGGAGCTGGATATGTCTGGGAACAGCAATGCATTTTTAAATTTATCCTGGTGTCTGTCTACTCTACACCCCCGTGCCGTCATCACTGGGATGCTCCTGGGCTTTGAGATCGTGGGTTACAACATTATGGAGCTCTCGTCACTGTTAGAGCTGGGCTTATTTTGGGCCTTATGGACTTGCTTAAATATGTGTTGCCATGACGAGACCTCATTACAGAAATAAAGATCAGGGCTATCTAGTGTCTACTTCACTAATCATTTATTGATTTGGTACTTTCTGTTGGTTTGGCTTTTTTTTGCTTCACTGTTTCCTGCCCAATGCAGAGTCTTGAACTGTGACATTTAGTCTTCCATCTTGTTGCTGCTTATCTGGAGTAGGAAGTCATTTGGAGGGAGGAGTTGACTTGGCAAACTGGCCGACGTGTGTGTTCTTTTCTCCAGTGGCATCGAAAATTACCCCCTCCCCCTGCATCCTCCCCACTACCCCCGCAAAATGCTGGCTTCTCTCATTTAGACTGTTTGCTCTTCCCACTTAGTGGGCTCACTGTACGTGGTGCCGTTTAATTTGTATCCATGACAATTATCACCTCGACGTGGCCCTCAGATTGGGTTAAGACAGAACTACTGGAGGATCCTGACACTGACAAATCTCTCCTTGTGTGTGTGTGCTCTGTTTATGCACTCTCCATTGATGTTTGTTTACTTTTCTCTGCAGACTGTTCATTTCAATAAAAAGAGGAAAAGGTACATCACCTTGTTTGCAGGTCTGAGTTTTGACTGTAGCAACTATCTGTGTCTTTAACTCTGCACTAGTGTCACTTACAGGTAAGTTGTCATCAGAGGAGCCTAGAGGTGAAGGGTGGGGTAGGCTAGTGACGGTATGAGAGGTGAAGGGTGGGATAGGCTAGTGATGTATGAGAGGTGAAGGGTGGGATAGGCTAGTGATGTATGAGAGGTGAAGGGTTGGGTAGGCTAGTGATGTATGAGAGGTGAAGGGTGGGGTAGGCTAGTGATGTATGAGAGGTGAAGGGTGGGGTAGGCTAGTGATGTATGAGAGGTGAAGGGTGGGGTAGGCTAGTGATGGTGTGCGAGGTGAAGGGTGGGGTAGGCTAGTGATGGTGTGCGAGGTGAAGGGTGGGGTAGGCTAGTGATGGTGTGCGAGGTGAAGGGTGGGGTAGGCTAGTGATGGTGTGAGACGTGTAGTAAAGTCTCTTGAGCCACTCAACAGGAGGTCGAGTGTGATCTGAGTAGGGCCAAATTCCATCTATTGTGAGAAGCATAAAATGCTGAATTTTCTTCCGTCCGCCTTCCACTGGTAGTTGGACAAGAGTCATTGACCAGCAGCTTGTTTAGGAGGTGGTAGCCTAATGATTTTAACCTGATTAAGTGAATATATTATCCAAATACATGTTTTGCGTGCTAGTCCAGGTCTGTAGGCCCGTATACACTTCACAAAAATACAGGGATGGACAATAACAATAAAACTGACGGGTTCAATGTCCTTCTGATTGTACTAAGTAGCTGAAGTAATATGGCCTTTCTGTTCATTTCCAGCTTGTGTCTGTCTGAAGCACAACCTCTGGCCATATTACAACTCTCATCATCCAGATTGATCAACGCATGTTTGTGTTTTGTCGTGTTATAAATCACTGGCTTGTTTTTACGTGATGTATTCTCCCATTGGGTTAAAATGTGGCTTGCTTATGTTCAGCAGTTACATTTCGATTAGGCCATAATAATTGTGTCATACCATTGAGGACTGAGAGTAATGGGCTTGGCTTTGCTTCTCATATGCTTCCCTGGTTTGATCTATGATGGGAGAATTTAGTTGGAAAGACGATATCCCAGTCCTAGGCATTCTCAATTACATATTTACATATTTACCTCACAGTTCTTGTTTGGATGATCTCGCCAGCTACTATCAATCTATATTTAAGCAATAAGCCCTGAGATGTGGTATATGACCAGGCCAATATACCACGGCTAAGGGCTGTTCCAATGCGGAGAGGAGAGCCTGAACACAGCCCTTAGCCGTGGTATATTGGCCATGTATCAAAAACCCTCGGTGCCTTGTTTCTATTATAAACCGGTTACCAATGTAATTAGAGCAGTAAAAAAATAAATGTTTTGTCATACCCGTGGTATACGGTCTGATATACCACGGCTGTTAGCCAATTAGCATTCAGCTCTCAAACCACTCAGTTTATAATATTGAATGTTTACCAGGTTTCTGTCTGATGTTGATGTTGGTACATTCAAGCTCATTGAAAGCAGGGAGGGAGAATCATGCTCCTCATTCTTGCCCTCTCGTTGCCCACCACGGTACCAGCAGCTTGTACCCATATTCTACCGCACCACTCCTCCTACTTTGCCTTTCCTTGCCCAACGGCCTCAGTGCTTCCCTTTTTAAGAATCGGTCATGTTTTTTTTTTCTGCCGTTGTAATCCTTGGGCGGGCTGCCGAAGCGTTCTTTTCGGGTTGCCCAAGTCCAAACAATGTAAAACAAAAATGCTTTCATTGTTAACTTAAATGACTAAAACCAGATGTGAAGTATGTAGAAACTATAATTGACCTTTGCATATACCGAACATTTGGACTACCTTTCTAATATTGAGTTGCACCCTCCCCTTTTGCCCTCAGAACAGCCTCAATTCGTTGGGGCATGGACTGTACAAGGTGTCAAGTATTCCACAGGGATACTGGCCCATGTTGACTCCAATGCTTCCCACAGTTGTGTCAAGTTGGCTGGATGTCCTTTGGGTGGTGGAAAATTCTTGATACACACAGGAAATTGTTGTGTGAAGAACCCATTAGGGTTGCAGTTTTTTACGCGGTCCTTATATCTTTTTTCAAGGTCTTTGAGAACTAACAATCGCCAAAATAAAAGATTAACAGTCAGGGATAATATAACATTCTAAATTAATTTAGCGGACTAATAACATCACTCTAGCCAAAATGCATAGAATTGCAGAAAACTAGCTTTAAAACGGCAAACCTTTCTCTCAGCTCCCAAAAACAATCCCATTACAAAATAATGCTTTAAACATTTTTTTAACTGGTTGTTTGTATGCTGATTGGACGAGCAGCGTTTCAATCGGTGCTGTGTTGGCCGTCGCAACACACCTATGCCTGCTAACCGTTACTGTTTGTCCAGATCTGCAATAGGCTAACTAGCAATCATACCACACACAAAATCATTCAAAGTTGCACAAATTTTCAATATGAATCCACAAGAACAAATAATATTTGTAGAGTATAGCTGATAGGCAGAGGAGAGGCCAGGTGTGTCATTGCACATGAAATAACAGTGATGCACGCTGCTCAAAAAGCTCCCCTATTGATCTTGTTTAGGGACAGTACAATCATCCTATGTAGGCTAGCCTACAACACCACAATGCAATGAATAATTGCATTATTGTTACAAAATTCTACAATAGGCTGCAGTGAAAATGCTATTTGAATAACTGCGCAAATGCCCTTTCAGTTGTGGGTCTACTCTCAACAGTTTATTAGGTCTAGAAAGGGTCAGTGTTTGGCAAGTCTGGCTGTATTTTTACTTCTGATACTGAGATGCGCTTTCTGTAGCGTCTCAACAATTTCCCAAGTTGTCTTATAATAATGTGGCCACATATCCCCCAAGCAGGCCCAATTAGGCCTATTCAGGAAAGCTTAACGTGCGCTCTGCCTCCTCTCCAATCAAATCAAATTGCATTTGTCACATATGCCGAATACAATAGGTGTAGACCTTACAGCTTACTTACAGTTGAAGTCGGAAGTTTGCATACACTTAGGTTGGAGTCATTAACTTGTTTTTCAACCACTCCACAAATTTCTTGTTAACAAACTATAGTTATGGCAAGTCGGTAAATAGTGTGGTCTACAGCTTATCATGAGATACTTTACTTCAGGCGTGCAGAAATTCGAGAACTCCTTAGATTTTGTGCACCAGCTGTTGTTTATTAATATACGTAGGCCGCTGCCCCTTGTCTTACCAGAGGCTGCTGTTCTATCCTGCTGAAAACCCGCCAGTTGTATATTAATCATGTCGTCGTTCAGCCACGACTCAGTGAAACATAATATATTACAGGATTAAATGTCCCGTTGGTAGGATATATGTGCTCGTAGCCAGATTTTAAAAATAGCTATTTTTATTTCTCAACTGTTAATTGTACCGCTGCTCCGATATGAAGGTTGAGGGTTTGCCTGTCCTTGCAATTAATGTTAGCGTGCGCTTGTTAACATTTAGTTAGTGTCCGCTATGGAAATTCACTAGTATTTTATTTGTGTGTGTATGTATGTACATAACAAAAAATAAATAAAGGGAACACTAAAATAACACATCCTATATCTGAATGAATTAAATATTCGTATTAAATACTTTTTTCTTTACACAGTTGAATGTGCTGACAACAAAATCACACACAAATTATCAATGGAAATCAAATTGATCAACCCATGGAGGTCTGGATTTGGAGTCACACTCAAAATGAATGTGGAAAACCACACTACAGGCTGATTCAACTTTGTCCTTAAAACAAGTCAAAATGAGGCTCGGTAGTGTGTGTGGCCTCCACATGCCTGTATGACCTCCCTACAACGCCAGGGCATGCTCCTGATGAGGTGGCGGATGGTCTCCTGAGGGATCTCCTCCCAGACCTGGACTAAAGCATCCGCCAATTCCTGGACAGTCTGTGGTGCAACGTGGCGTGGCGTTGGTGGATGGAGCGAGACATGATGTCCCAGATGTGCTCAATTGTATTCAGGTCTGGGGAACGGGCGGGCCAGTCCATAGCATCAATGCCTTCCTCTTGCAGGAACTGCTGACACACTCCAGCCACATGAGGTCTAGCATTGTCTTGCATTAGGAGGAACCCAGGGCCAACCGCACCAGCATATGGTCTCACAAGGGGTCTGAGGATCTCATCTCGGTACCTAATGGCAGTCAGGCTACCTCTGGCCAGCACATCGAGGGTTGTGCGGCCCCCCAAAGAAATGCCACCCCACACCATGACTGACCCACCACCAAACCGGTCATGCTGGAGGATGTTGCAGGCAGCAGAACGTTCTCCACGGCGTCTCCAGACTGTCACATGTGCTCAGTGTGAACCTGCTTTCATCTGTGAAGAGCACAGGGCGCCAGAGGCGAATTTGCCAATCTTGGTGTTCTCTGACAAATGCCAAACATCCTGCACGGTGTTGGGCTGTAAGCACAACCCCCACCTGTGGACGTCAGGCCCACATACCACCCTCATGGAGTCTGTTTCTGACCGTTTGAGCAGACACATGCACATTTGTGGCCTGCTGGAGGTAATTTTGCAGGGCTCTGGCAGTGCTCCTCCTTGCACAAAGGCGGAGGTAGCGATCCTGCTGCTGGGTTGTTGCCCTCCTACGGCCTCCTCCACGTCTCCTGATGTACTGGCCTGTCTCCTGGTAGCGCCTCCATGCTCTGGACACTACGCTGACAGACACAGCAAACCTTCTTGCCATAGCTCGCATTGATGTGTCATCCTGGATGCGCTGCACTACCTGAGCCACTTATGTGGGTTGTAGAATCCATCTCATGCTACCACTAGAGTGAAAGCACCGCCAGCATTCAAAAGTGACCAAAACATCAGCCAGTAAGCATAGGAACTGAGAAGTGGTCTGTGGTCACCACCTGCAGAACCACTCCTTTATTGGGGGATGTCTTGCTAATTGCCTATAATATCCACCTGTTATCTATTCCCCATGCACAACAGCATGTGAAATTTATTGTCAATCAGTGTTGCTTCCTAAGTGGACAGTTTGATTTTGCAGAAGTGTGATTGACTTACATTGAAGTTACATTGTGTTGTTTAAGTGATCCCTTTATTTTTTTGAGCAGTGCATACATCTCAGCAAAAAAAGAAACGTCCTCTCACTGTCAACTGCGTTTATTTTCAGCAAACTTAACATGTGTAACTATTTGTATGAACATAACAAGATTCAACAACTGAGACATAAACTGAACAAGTTCCACAGACATGTGACTAACAGAAATGAAATAATGTGTCCTGGAACAAGGGAGGGTCAAAATCAAAAGTAACAATCAGCATCTGGTGTGGCCACCAGCTGCATTAAGTACTGCAGTGCATCTCCTCATGGACTGCACCAGATTTTCCAGTTCTTGCTTTGAGATGTTACCCCACTCTTCCACCAAGGCACTGCAAGTTCCCAGGCATTTCTGGGCAGAATTGCCCCATCCCTCACCCTCTGATCCAACAGGTCCCAGACGTGCTCAATGGGATTGAGATCCGGGCTCTTCCCTGGCCATGGCAGAACACTGACATTCCTGTCTTGCAGGAATTCACGCACAATGCGCAGTTTGGCTGGTGGCATTGTCATGCTGGAGGGTCATGTCAGGATGAGCCTGCAGGAGGGGTACCACATGAGGGAGGAGGATGTCTTCCCTGTAACACACAGCTTTGAGATTGCCTGCAATGACGATAAGCTCAGTCCGATGATGCTGTGACACACTGCCGCAGACCATGACGGACCCTCCACCTCCAAATCGAACTCTCTCCGGAGTACAGGCGCCGGTGTAACGCTCATTCCTTCGACGATAAACGCGAATCCGACTCACCCCTGGTGAGACAAAACCATGACTCCTCAGTGAAGAGCACTTTTTGCCAGTCCTGTCTTGTCCAGCGACGTTTTTGCCGGTGATGTCTGGTGAGGACCTGCCTTTCGATAGGCCTACAAGCCCTCAGTCCAGCCTCTCTCAGCCAGTTTTCAGCTGTGCTAACATAATTGCAAAATGGTTTTCTAATGATAAATTAGCCTTTTAAAATGATCAACATGGATTAGCTAACACAACGTGCTATTGGAACACAGAAGTGATGGTTGCTGATAATGGGCCTCTGTAAGCCTATGTAGATATTCCATAAAAAATCAGCTGTTTCCAACTACAATAGTCATTTACAACATTAACAATGTCTACTCTATTTCGGATCAATTTTATTTTAATGGACCAAAAAAGTGCTTTTCTTTCAATAACAAGGACCTTTCTTAGTGACCCCAAACTTTTGAACGGTCATGTAAATATTGGACGAAACACACATGACAAGAGACCACACTACATAAAGAGAGAATTAAGACAACAACATCGCAAGGCAGCAACACATGAAAACACAGCATGGTAGCAACACAACATGGTAGCATTATGGTACAAACATTATTGGGCACAGACAACAGCACAAAGGGCAAGAAGGAAGAGGCAACAATACATCACACAAAGCAGCCACAACTGTCAGTAAGAGTGTCCATGATTGAGTCTTTGAATAAAGAGATTGAGATAAAATTGTCCAGTTTGAGTGTTTGTTGCAGCTCGTTCCAGTCGCTAGCTGCAGCGAACTGAAAAGAGGAGCGACCCAGGGATGTGTGTGCTTTGGGGACCTTTAACAGAATGTGACTGGCAGAATGGGTGTTGTATGTGGAGGATGAGGGCTGCAGTAGATATCTCAGATTGGAGGGAGTGAGGCCTAAGAGGGTTTTATAAATAAGCATCAACCAGTTGGTCTTGCAACGGGTATACAGAGATGACCAGTTTCCAGATGAGTATATAGGTGCTGAAAGAAGGGAGCATGGCAGCAGCGACGGCTTGATACTGAGTTACCTGAAGTTCCAGTCATCATGTCTGAGGACTGGAAGAGGGCGGATGGTGAGATGAAGCGAGGCAGAAAGAAGGGTGCGCGGTACAGACCCGAACCAACCTACGAAGTACAAGCAGAGTACTTTGTCCTTTGGGTCAAGTACAGGAGAGAGAAATGCATGGAATACTGCAGTCTACTGGGATATGTTAACTAGCAAGCCAGGTAACATGGTACACCTGGTCTCTGCACACATTTGGATGGCACAAGAAAAACAGAGGGATAGATAGCCTACTCAGATGCTTCAAAGGTAGGATGCATATGCCTAATCAATGTCATTTTAAGATGATGTATGAATCTGGTGTTTGTCATTCTGTTTTGGTGGCTAACTTTTGGGAGCAGTGTGTGCGGGAGAGTGAAGGAAGTGTGTGTGTGTGTGTAAGGAAGGAAGAGTGTGTAGACTGTGTGTAAAGTTGTCTGAAGAGTAGGCTAAAGATGGTTTCCTATAGGCCTAGTGTGTTTTCCTCTTACTGTACAATCAAAATGCACATCATTGTCATGCAGATCCTTTTGCATTTATTATTTTCTACATTCTAACTGGCAAATCACAGGTCGGCCTTTGGATATGAGCAAGTCAGCTATTTTCTGTAGTATAGCTTTTTACATTGTACAGTGTTTCCTCTAATTAATAAAAACTAGACGGGGAGAATCTAAAATTTCAAAAAATGGCTTTGCATGGGGCCCACATTGATTTTGTTATGAGTCACTCCGATAGCATGAGAACATGGCATAAGCCATGGCAAAATGGGTAGGATTGGGACATTTTCTTGTTTACACAGATTCTTTGCAGGTTTACGTGCAAACATTTTGTCACCTTTTTGGGCCCTCACAAGTTTGCATCCTTGTCTTTCTCTCTTTCTCGCTCGCTCTCTCAGGGGGCGTGCAAGAGGGAGAGCGGTTGTGGTGGAGGAGGAGGAGGAGGAGGAGGAGGAAGAGGAGGACAGCAGCATGGATGGGACGGAGGCAGCCACCTCAGAGAGCCCCCCTCATGATGCAACAGGTGAGTCAGTCTTCCTGTCCCTCCCGTATGTGAGACCTATATAGCCTATTTTGAACTCCAGCAGAGCTGAGAGCTGACACATCCTGGCTCCTCAAAGTGTACGATGTCTCATAGGAGTTCTCAGGAGGCAGTGGAGTGGTTTCCCCCACCCCCCAATCCTGGAGAGTGAAGGGAGGGATGGATGGATATCCGAAGTCTTCCAGTCATTGTTGTAAAGCTAGTTATCATTGGCTCGCAAAACTGCCTGTGACTTTCTTCTTACTGGACACAAAAATTCCTGAGTATATCTGACTTTCTCCCTCTCCTCTCCGTATTTCTCCTCTCCCCCTTTTCTCTCTCTCCCTGTTCTGAGATTGGCATAGATAGGTGCAGAGCAGGAGGGAGCCCAAGGCTAATGCCCTCTAAAAGCTTTTCAAAATCCCATCACTCTCCACCAGCCCATTTTAGATGCTTCTCTATGTGTGTACATCACGTGACCTGCCCCCAGTTCCCATACAGCTCAGAGCTGTCATGGACTTGGCCTGTCTATATATACACAGCTTTTGGAAAGTATTTAGACCCCTTCACTTTTCCACGTTTTATAACGTTAAACTTATTTTTGTATTTTTTTTTATCCCCTCATAAATCTACACACACTACCCCATCATTACGTTACCTTATTTACATAAGTATTCAGACCCTTTGATCATCCTTGAGATGTTTCTTCAACTTGGAGTCCACCTGTGGTAAATTCAATTGATTGGAAATGACTTGGAAAGGTACACACCTGTTAATATAAGGTCCCATAGTTGAGGTTGCAATGAGGTTGAAGGAATTGTCTGTAGAGCTCTGAGACAGGATTGTGTCGAGGCACAGATCTGGGGAAGGGTAACAAAACATTTCTGCAGCATTGAAGGTCCCCAAGAACACAGTGGCCTCTATCATTCTTAAATGGAAGAAGTATGGAACTTCCAAGACTGGCCAAACTGAGCAATTGGGGTCAGGCAGGGTGACCAAGAACCTGATGGTCACTCTGACAGTGCTCTAGAGTTCCTTTGTGGAGATGGGAGAACCTTCCAGAAGGACAACCATCTCTGCAGCACTCTACCAATCAGGTCTTTATGGTAGAGTGGCCAGACAGAAGCCACTCCTCAGTAAAAGGCACATGACAGCCCGCTTGGACTTCGCCAAAAGATACCTTTAAGGACTCTGACCATGAGAAACAAGATTCTCTGGTCTGATGAAACAAAGATTGAACTCTCTGGCCTGAATGCCAAGCACCACATCTGGAGGAAACCAGGCACCATCCCTACGTTGAAGCATGGTGGTAGCAGCATCATGTTGTGGGGATGTTTTTCAGTCGCAGGGACTGGGAAGACTAGTCAGGATCGAGGGAACGTTGAATGGAACAAAGTACAGATATCCTTAATAAAAACCTGCTCTGGACCTCAGATTGTGGTGAAGGTTAACCTTCCAACAGGACAGCAACCCTAATCACGCAGCCAAGACAACGCAGGAGTGGCTTTGGGACACGTCTCTCAATGTCCTTGAGTGGCCCAGCTAGAGCCCAGACTTGAACCCAACCGTTTTTTTCAGATCTCTGGATCTCCATCCAACCTGACAGAGCTTGAGAGGATCTGCAGAGAAGAATGGGAGAAACTCCCCAAATACAGGTGTGCCAAGCTTGTATTGACATACCCAAGAATACCCGAGGCTGTTAATCGCTGACAAAGGTGCTTCAACAAAGTACTGAGTAAAGGGTCTGAATACCTATGTAAGTGTGATATTAAATGTTTTTTTTTATATACATTTGCTGAATTTCTCAACATTTTCTTGCATTATGTGGTATTGTGTGTAGGTTGATGAAAAACAAACAATTTAATACATTTTAAAATAAGGCTGTAACTTGACAAAATGTGGAAAAGGGGTCTGAATACTTTACGAATGCACTGTTGTTGGACGGTGCTATATAGTTGGAGTGATTTTTTTTCTTTTTTTTTCTCTCAGCTCTAGACCTTGTAGGTGTTTCAGAGGGTGTGTGTGCATGCATTTGGGAGTGGGATATGTTATTTTACCTTGCTTTAACAATGGGTATGGATTTTGTTGGTCGACGTTCCCAATTTTTATGAAAAAGTTACACAATCACTATTGTTATTTATCTCACCGACTGGCTTCTAGAGCTCCTATAGGGGTGTGCTGGTGAACGGAGTCAGACTTTGCATTACTGTCTGCTTTCTTTTCAGGCAGTTGGAACTGAAGGGTCTTCACTCACAATGTGTCTTTACAATACTCTTGGCCCTTGAGTTCAAGAACAGAAAAAGTCAACACCGAGGTCGTGACATGACCTTTAGTACCAATCCTTCCTATGTCTGTCTGACTCTCCTTTCATGACACCATGTGTTTAGGCCACTTTACCTTTCCTTTCATGCTTGTTGCCATAGTAATTGTCTCAATAGGTTATTAATACATTACTGACCTTCAAACCTAAACAATGAACATACCTTGGAGAAGACCTTTGACCTTTGGGACTAAATACATCTATTTAACCCCTAATTGCCAGTGGCATTGACATTTTAGCTAAATGCTCATCAAAATTACAAACCACCAATAGATGGAATGTAACTACAAGTGCAGGCCAGCCACAGACATGTCAAAACGCAACCAAAACCACAAACCACTCAGAGGTTACCTGTCAGATGTCCAATTATAGTCCAATGTTCAAAGTGTCTGTGTAAAAGGCCATGGCCACTATTCAGGTTTCTAATAACCCTCTGTTCTGTTTGAAGTGACGTGAGTAATTGGTGTTTTTGTCGACGTTGTTATTGTCGCATGTGACTGGAAACCTGCCTGTGGGTTCCCCTTGGGTTTACTGCAATCAGAGCTCCAATGGTCTCCATGTTCCCACCATCATCCCTTCCTCTACCAAAGGGTGTTTCTGTTTCTGACCTGGAGCAAATAGCCTGGAACTGAAGACAACCGTCCAATCCTCCGTGTCGGTCAGAGACTTAATGTCTGTATTCACATCTGATCTGGCATTTGGTAGATGGATGATCACTTCAGGGCACAAATAATACATGACTGATAGAAATCTATGGAAATGTACCGGTTAGATTCTATGGCTAGATATTCATGCTTCTCTGCCTTTTTAAACCCCATCCTATGTGTCTTTGCACCATCAGATGCTCCAGCCCAGCAGCAGGTGGACAGTGTGGAGGTGGTTACCACTGAGGGTCCGGGGGAGACCGAGGAGAAGCCCCACTCTCCCCACGTCCAGAGTCCTCAGACTGGGGATGCAGCCGAACCCTCCGTCGCTGACCCTGCTACTACCCGAGGAGCCAAAAGCAGGTCAGTCAGAGAGGCCTACGTCAAGTCTTCATATGTTTGTATGTGGTCTGTCTGTATGTTTGTGTATATTTGTTAATGAGATATGTATAGGTCTGTCTGTCAGTGTACATACGTACAGCATATGGGCTTCTCTGCTATTCTCATTAATACACAAAACACACACATGCACAGTGCACCCCCCCAGGTGTCACTCTGTTAAAGGTTGTAATCAATCTCCCAGACTGACTGCACTGTCGATGTTGCTGATGGAGGGCCAGTCAGGCCAGACAGGCAGAATCTCTCCAGGGATCGTATTAATCTTATTAACAAGCCTATCTCCTCTAGAAACCAACCTGATAAATGTTTGCTGCCTGCGCTGGTCTGCTCTGCCTGGCTCGCTTTACTTTCCCTTTCCCACACTGACTCCCAACCTCTCGGCCCATCTCTATGATGGCTCGAGATCCTCTGTTTTGGATCCTCGAATACATGGATGTGGCTTGATCAGTTGATTGGGTATAGGTTGATCAAAGGTCTATGTGTAACTTTCAATTCCGACAGATTTTTGTTGTAAGAATATATTGCCGTGTGTGTACAGTCGCGGCCAAAAGTTTTGAGAATGACACACATACATTTTCAGTCTGCTGCCTCAGTTTGTATGATTGCAATTTGCATACACTCCAGAATGCGATGAAGAGTGATCAGATGAATTGCAATTAATTGCAAACTCCCTCTTTGCCATGCAAATAAACTGAATTCCCCCCCCCCAAAAAAAACCCCAAACAATTCCACTGCATTTCAGTCTTGCCACAAAAGGACATCTTAACATCATGTCAGTGATTCTCTCATTAACACAGGTGTGAGTGTTGACGAGGACAAGGCTGGAGGTCTCTCTGTCATGCTGATTAAGTTTGAATAATGGACTGGAAGCTTCAAAAGGAGGGTGGTGCTTGGAATCATTGCTCTTCCTCTGTCAACCATGGTTACCTGCAGTGAAACATGTGCCGTCATCATTGCTTTGCACAAAAGGGGCTTCACAGGCAAGGATATTGCTGCCAGTAAGATTGCACCTAAATCAACCATTTATCGGATCGTCAATATCTTCAAGGAGAGTGGTTCAATTGTTGTGAAGAATGCTTCAGGGCGCCCAAGAAAGTCCAGCAAGCGCCAGGATCGTCTCCTACAGTTGATTCAGCTGTGGGATCGGGGCACCACCAGTAAAGAGCTTGCTCAGGAATGGCAGCAGGCAGGTGTGAGTGCATCTGCACACACAGTGAAACAAATACTTTTGGAGGATGGCCTGGTGTCAAGAAGGGCAGTGGACAAACAAAACCCCACACATTCTGACAAACTCCAAGCATTGATTATGCAAGAATGGGCTGCCATCAGTCAGGATGTGGTTCTGAAGTTAATTGACAGCATACCAGGGCGGATTGCAGAGGTCTTGAAATAGAAGGGTCAACACCGCAAATATTGACTTTTTGCATCAACTTCATGTAATTGTCAATAAAAGCCTTTGACACTTATGAAATGCTTGTAATTATACTTCAGTATTCCATAGTAACATCTGACAAAATATCTAGAGACACTGAAGCAGCAAACTTTGTGGAAATTAATATTTGCGTCGTTCTCAAATTTTGGCCACGACTGTATACTTGCTTTGCTTGCACCTGACCAGGCCATACCAAAGATAATTAATTCACGACCAGCCAGTGACCATTTCCATTTTTGTCATTTAGCAGACACGTTTAGCAGATGCTCTTATCCAGAGCGACTTACTGTAGTGAGTTCATACATTTTCCTACTTTTACGTACTGCATGCATAGCTGAATGTCCCATATATAATTAACCCTCTCTCTCTCTCTCTCTCTCAGTGAGCAGCTCTGTGCCTTCTGTTACTGTGACGGCCGCAGTCTGCTGGGTCAGGGGGATCTCCGAGTGTTTGACTCCTCGCCTGGACACGAGCGCAGTGCGACAGGCGGAGTAGGCCATTCCAGCGACCACAGGAAGGCCAGCCAAGGTGGTGGTGACAGAACCACTAAGCCCAGTGACTCGGCCGGAGAGGCCAGCTCAGGACAGAGGGACACACGGAAGTAAGTAGAGCTGGCTGGCAAAGGGTTAGGCCAGCGGAGTTGGTCTGGCTGAGCAGGGACGGTGAAATCTGTGATGGCCTCTGTAGCCGGCTAATGAGCTGGGTGAAAATGAGAGCTGGGCTTTGCTGCTGCTGTCTAATACAGACACACAGACTTTGAGTCAGAAACATGACACATGAGCATAAAAACAAAGGAACACGAAAACAGTGTCAAACGAAGATGTGTGTGCAGCATTGTTATAGGACGTGATTTAGCTGGCAGCTGAGATCTGTAATCTCAGAGTTGATGTGTGGAATAAGTGCTTTGTATATTTCAGAGGAAGGGTCTGAGTGCGTATATGAATGCTAGCACTCTGCTCTTGAAGGCTAAATTGGTGCCGCTCTGCTCCACCTTAGCAAGCCTTTTCTGCCTACTGTGGTCACCAGGGGCCCTACGATGCCACGAGTAACACGAACACGTGTGTGTGTGTGTGCATGCTGTACATTTGTGTGTGTGCATACTGTACGCTATGCCAACAAAGGAACCTCCCTGGACACGTTTTGGACAGCTGCCTAATTTGTTTTGGCTCTTTTGGAGCCAATAGAGCATCTCCCTGGGGTCCCTGTGACGTAATGTAATGTGCAGAGAGAGCAGAGCACTAACACACACACACCGCAACTCCCCTGGCAGCGGGCTAACGCCAGCCAAGCATTGTTGTGTTGGAGCAGTGTGATTGGTCATCGGGTCTCTATACTTGACTGGTCCATGGAGAGAGACAGTGCGGGTGGGGAGAGAAACAGAGGATGTGGAAGAGGGAGGAGGAGGAGGATGATATAAACAAAAAGCATGGTGGCATTTGTATTTATTATGGATCCCATTAGCTGTTGCCAAGGTAGCAGCTACTATTCCTGGGGTCCAGCAAAATGAAGGCAGTTATTCAATTAAAAAAAACATTACAATACGTTCACAACAGATTTCACAACACATTAAGTGTGTGCCCTCAGGCCACTGCTCTACTACCACATATCTAAAACACAAAATCCATGTGTGTATAGTGTTTTTTTATTGTCTCTTCATAGTCCACGCTGTTCCATAAGGTGCATTGAATACTAAACCTATATTGCACAATATATAAGCTCCTGTCAGAAGAGCGATAACAATGACAAGGCATTATACAGGGAATATGATTCTAACTTCCTCCATCATCCTAGACCTCAGTCTTTCTGTTTTTGGCTGTTTGTGTGTTTACTGTTTACTGAAACCAACTAGGGTCCTTATAAATGCTAATTCCCTCTCGCCACATTTTCCGCATGCTTTGCTGCTCACTAGAGCAAGCCATGGACTCTGGGAACCGCTTCCCTTTCAGCAGATTTTATGAGACTGAACAGCCAGCCTCTTGTGTGTCACAGCCAAATAATGCGACCCCTCCCACCCCCTCTTTCTCCTCTTCTACTCTCTCCCTCCTCTCCTCTCTGCATTAGTTCTTCTCCTTAATCCTTTACGGTCTTCTCCTCCCAGGTTGCCTCACTTTGCTTCATCAACTCTTTCTACCTCTGCCTCATCTCCAGTTGTCTTTGCTCATCTCTCTTCATCTCTCTTCCAGTGGAGCTGAGAGCAATGGGGAGTTACCCGACCCAGACAAGGCAAGCGGGTTCTGGGATGAGCTGGCTCATGTGGGCCTCCCAGGAGACGTGGACATCCAGTCTCTCTTTGAGGAGTCGGGTCAGTGCTGGGCACATCACCGCTGTGCGTTATGGTCGCAGGGTGTGTGCGTGGGCGAGGGACAATCACTGCTCAACGTGGACAGATCCATCGACTCAGGTAGCACAGAGGTGAGCAGCCCACATTCCACTGATAATGAAACATGTCTATAAAGTGAATGGGATTGTTCACTAGAGCAGTGGTATTCAAACTTTTTCAGTGGGGACCCAATTTTTTTTTCTGCCAGAGTTTTTGTGGACCCCATTTTTTTCCCACCCAAGAATTTCTTGCAAGCCCACCCTAAATCTAATGACAACCTTAAAGTCTGTAAATTTAAGGTTTTTACATAAACAAATGACCTTCAATTCATTGCATTTTCGTCTCTTATCAAAATGAAAAGAAACCAATAACTGCATTTACTCAATAAAATTGTATTTTCAAATTCTCTTTCTCAGTTTTTATACCCTGTGCTCTTAATTTTGTGTTCCGACTTTGAATACCACTGCTCTAGAGAATAGGATTTTAACTGTCTCGTGAGTTGTCAGTGTCTATGGTAAATACAGTAGAACTTTGCACTGGTTTATGAATATGCGTTAAGTGTGTCCATAGTGAGAGTTAACATGGTGCCTGTAATGAATGACAGCAGCAGGAAAGGGGTGTTCCAGTGAGAGACTAATAGAGAGGGAGGAGGGGAGAGAGAGAGAGACTGATAAGGTGATGGATCAGGCCGGTTGGTAAAGGTCGCCCCTGGCAGCACTGCTCTCTCCTCTCTCTCAGCTGTGAAATGGAAAAGGTCATGCCACTCAACAGTGAAGGCTGTATAGAGTCATGGTGGCTTAACTCGGTGCCTACTGTAGCATTAGCACCAACACAACTCACAGACCCCTGACTGGGTGGCTGCGTCCCAAATGGCACCCTATTCCCTATATAGTGCACTAATTTTGCCTTGGGCCTACAGGGAATAGGGATCCATTTGGGGCACATCCCATTTGTCTGGCACCCCCCTTGCCTGCTAGACCATCAGCAAATCACCAGCTCCTTTTCAAGTGTCTAAACCTCCATCCGCCTTCATCTGCAATGGTTGGAAAAGACTTGAAGAGTGATAGCAATATGGTGGAAGCTCATCAGTAGGCTGGCTTTCGCCTGGTCAGTTTGTTCAGATCATTGCAGATGAATGAGCCGAGGCATGTGTTTGAGGAATAACATCTGAGGGAATCTGAAGTACCATTAGCATATGATATGACACTCTGTAAGGGAAGTGTTAGCATCAATGGGCTAATCATGGTGTGACAAAGGGAACCTTTTTGATCTGGAAGCACTGAGCATTGATGGATGGTTTTAAAGGAAGCATGAAAGGATGAGGGAACCACGGACTTGCTTGAGCAATGCTGCATTCTGTGGACAATACTTTAGAGAGGTCGTCCTTTGAAATTCTTTGTCCTTTGTTGTAGGAGTTTTTCATTTGGTCTGTAGATGCTGTTAGGGACTGGATTACCATATTGTGTCAATTTTAATATGTTACTGTAAAAGCACTGGAGGCACATCCAAAGCATTCCTTGTGGCCAGTGATTTTAATGCAGGGAAACTGAAATCTGCTTGACTTCATTTTTACCAGCATAAGTGCATTGACTATGTCGTCCCCACAGTGACCGTACGTACCTATCCCAACTAGAAACCATGGATTATAGGCAACATCCGCACTCAGCTAAAGGCTTCTGCTGCCGCTTTCAAGGAGTCGGACACTAACCTTGACGCTTATAAGACATCCAGCTACAACCTCTGATGAGCCATCAAACAGTCAAAATGTCAATACAGGATGTGGCAGGGCTTGCAAAATATCATGGAATACACAGGGAAAGCCAGCCGCGAGCTGCCCAGTGAGTACTGGACGACTGTGTGATCTCGCTCCCAGGAGCCGACGTAAGACCTTTTAAACAGGTCAACATTCACAAGGCTGCAGGGCCAGACGGATTACCAGGACGTCTACTCTGAGCATACGCTGACCAGCTGTCAGGTGTCTCCACTAATATTTTCAACTTCTCCCTGACCCAGTCTGTTATACCTATATGTTTCAAGCAGACCACCATAGACCCTGTGCCCAAGAATGCCAAGATAACCTGTCGAAATGACAATCACCCTGTAGCCATGAAGTGCTTTGTGGCTGAGGGGCATTGCTGCTGTCGTCGGGTGCTTAAAAAAAAAAATATATATATTTTACCATGCAATCATCTTAAAGAATTGGATGGTTATTCTTCAAATGATTGAATAAATGTGTTATGTTGCCTCTTGTTATCGTCACAACTCTGAGGGACTTTTTGCACATGAAATTCTTTGAAAGGCTGGTCATGACTCACAACACCATCCCAGACACCCTGGACCCTCTCGATTTGCATACAGATTGACAGATGATGCAATCTCTATTGCACTCCACACTGCCCACTCCCACCTGGACAAGAGGAACATCTATGTGAGAATGCTGTTCTTTGACTACAGCTTAGCATTCAACACCATAGTGCCCTCCAAGCTCATCGCTAACCTCAGGACCCTGGGACTGAACATCTCCCTTTGCAACTGGATCCTGGACTTCCTGACGGGCTGCCCCCAGAGATTGAGGGTAGACAGCAACAACACATCCGCCAAGCTCACCCTCAACACCGGGGCCCCTCAGGGGTGCGTGCTTAGTCCTATGGCTGCACTATTTGGACAAAATACAGTGTCTAATTGCAATTTTTGGGGGCCAGATTGCGATTTATGAATGGTGAATTTCAATCAAGTGTCAGGGGAGAAAACATCACTTCTAAAATGAGACCATATGAATGAATGCACACTGATAACTGAATACAAAACCAAATTAAACAAATCTTTTCTAACATTGTTACTGGCTACATATGATTAGGATTATTACACCTAATATTAACAAACTAATGTTTTACACGCTCATCAAAATATAGTGTGCTTTAAGCGCAGCACTAATGAATTAATAATATGACTTCCTATTTTACCATTATGAATTCTTAAATAACCTAAGTTAATTATTTATTCAGGCAGCAATAGGCTGCAGATGGAATAGGAAGCTTATGATTGTGTAATTATGTCTAAGTAGGCTCAATCATTATTATAATTGAAATCATAAGTAAGTGTCTTTAACATGTAACGCACACAGCCTACCGATTGCAAGGTGTCATTGGTGTCTGAAGCATTTGAAGACTGGTCTAGTCATTCAACGCGACATGTTTCAATATCTCCCTCATTTTTGTTATAGTGTTGGGATGGCGAATGTGTGTGAGATGGATGGAATCTTGTATCTTCTTGAAGCCACCTTTGTTGACTGTGTAAATAGGAACCTTGGATCTTGAAGCCGTCTTTGCTGACTGTGTAAATGGGAACCTTGGATCTTGAAGCCGTCTTTGCTGACTGTGTAAATAGGAACCTTGGATCTTGAAGCCTTCTTTGCTGACTGTGTAAATAGGAACTATGTGATAGCTTCCTGTTTCACCCACATGACACCATACATTCTGTCTGCCATTTACCCGGTACAGTTGAAACCGGGATTCATCAGTAAAGGGCACACTTATCCAGCGTGCCAGTGGCCATCAAAGGTGGGCATTTTCCAACTGAAGTTGATTACGATGCCGAACGGCAGTTCTGATCAAGATCCTGGTGAGGACGACGAGCACGCAGATGAGCTTCCCTGAGACTGTTTTGAACGGTTTATGCAGAAATTGTGGTTGTGGAAACCTACAGTTTCATCAGCTGCACGGGTGGTTGGTCTCAGACAATCCCACCGGTGAAGAAGCCAGATGTGGAGATCCTGGCCTGGCATAGTAACACATGGTCTGCGGTTGTGAGGCCGGTTGGACTCTAAAATTCTCTAAAGCGCCGTTGGAGGTGGCTTATGGTTGACAAATGAACATTCAATTCTCTAGGAAACAGCTCTGGTGGACATTCCTGCAGTCATCATGCCAATTGTGCACGCTCCCTCAACCTGATACATCTGCAGCATTGTGTTATGTGACACAACTGCAATTCTTTTTGTGGCCTTTGATTGTCCCCAGCACAACATGCACCTGTGTAATGATCATGCTGTTTTAATCAGCTTCCTGATATGCCACACCTGTCAGGTGGATGCATTATCTTGGCAAAGGAGAAATGCTGACGAACAGGGATGTAAACAAATGTGTGCACAAAATGTGCATTTAGCATGTTTTATATTTTTGTTCAGTATAAATACATTTGAGTGACTCTCGTTTCCCCCTTCTCTAGCACTGTGCGTACTGTAAGCGCCTTGGAGCCTCCATCAAGTGCTGTGCTGAAGGATGTGCTCGACTGTACCATTACCCATGTGCGGGGGCAGCAGGGACTTTTCAGGATATCAGGAGTCTCTCCCTCCTCTGTCCAGATCACATAGAACTGGCCATCAGCAGATGTGAGTCCAGCATTCTAATAATAAACTTGAAATAATTGAAGTAATGCTGTCATAAGTAGGACCAAGGAAAAACTCTCTAGACACGAGCTACTCACAATCCCCATTCTATTCTCCATTTCTCTCTCTCCACCCTCCCTACCTCTTACCCTCTCTCATTTCCTTACCCTCCCCCTCTTCCCACTCTTAGTTCCAGACGACTTTATCTGTGCACTGTGTGACAGCCCTGGGGAGCTCCCTGACCAGCTCTTCTGTACCAGCTGTGGGCAGCACTACCACGGGGCCTGCCTGGACATGGCTGTGACTCCACTGAGGAGAGCCGGCTGGCAGTGCCCTGAGTGCAAGGTCTGCCAGACATGCAAGTGAGTCCCCTTCCAACCGCCCCATCTGTCCACCCACACACCTGACCTGGCCCTGTATTGAGATGTGTGTCTCGGTGGCCGTCAGGCATGGAGGTGGAAACTGTGATTTTTGTTTGTGCTTCCACTGTGGTTTGTGGGTAACGCACCCTCAGGCACTGCTCTTTCGTCTCGTACCTCAAACAGCCTGGTTACTGTTAGCAACCGAGTCCGTGATAAATTCAGGTCGGCTCTGCAATACAGATTAGACCAACACATTGACCCTTTAGCTGTGACTTTGTAACAGTCGTTAGTTTCAAGGATTAGGGCACAAGGGGCTACGTATAGAGTCCATAGAGCCAAATAATATATGTACAGCCCTCAAGTGTCCTTCTCCCTGTGTGCAGGAACCCAGGGGAGGACGATAAGATGTTGGTGTGTGACATGTGTGACAAAGGCTACCACACCTTCTGCCTGCAACCGGCCATCGATGACATCCCTACCAACGGATGGAGGTGTAAGGTATGTGGAACACACTACAATACTGTGAAAGATAGACAATATAGTGTAAGGTGTTGTATCAGGGTTGGAATTTAATGAGGACTTGGGGCAGAAATGCCCACTAAAGTTTCTTAAATGCCCCCTAAATTGTCATGAGGGCAAATAAATGCCCTTAAATGTATCACAAATTAAAACTATACACCAGCTGCAGTAGCGGGATCAAGCCCCACCCATCTCGCACAGCCTGGGCACCTCGGGCAATAATAACAGAGGCGAAGTGAAGGAGTTAACTCCTGTCAAAATCTGTCCACGGTAAGCAGACCTGCTCCCCTTTCTCAACTATTTTTTTTATTGGCATTGAGCGATTTCTAATTTGAAAAACGACGGCGCAAACATCAGCGGCAACAGAAGTGGAAAAATATGTTAATAATAATGACCCACCGCCAGGCTCTACTGTTGAGCAAGTCAACCGTCAAAACCACAGTAAAAAAAAAAAACACTACCATCGAGGGATGGAAGATTGATTGGGTGGGGGTCGAGGCCATTCAAGATCCTGCCACCGTAATGTTCTGCAAAGCCTGCCACGAAACGTTGGTACAAAAGACATCTAAGAGCTTTCGCGGAGCTATCGCTTTTGATTTGTTTTGTGACATGGACTCAGTCTAAAAGATATGAGCAACAGTCACCAAGCAGTGTATGGTCAGTTTAGTTTATTTGTCACTTAAACAAGTTAAATATATATTTCAATTTTTTTTGTTGCTTCAGACAAGGTGGAATGGGCTTTTTTCATTAATGAATAGTGTAAAAAGGGACAGGAGAATCCAGCTCAATACCAGCACGCTGACGGACCTAATGATCTTTTCAAAGGCCCACCAGAGGAATAGATCAACCTTGTTCCATAAATTACTTAGTTGTCCTGTAATTATATTTATTTATGTGTTACGAATAGCTGAATTTTAATACTGATCATTGGTGTGTCCAATTGTTAGGCATCACATTTAGGCAGCTAACACCACAAATAGTGTGAATTTTTACATTGAGTAAATGCTTGCTTTTTTGCCAATACACGACCGTAGAAACATTTCCACATTCGTTATTTACTTTTTTTTTCTCCCACAAATGAAAATGTCATGGAAACGCCTCAAAATACCTCTAAAAGTTCATGGGGCAGAACATGCCCTGTAAAAATAAAATAATAATCCTGTCCCCTGCTGTATATTACAGGTAAACTCAGCAAAAAAAGAAACATTCTCTCACTGTCAACTGCGTTTATTTTCAGCAAACTTAGCATGTGTAAATAGTTGTATGAACATAAGATTCAACAACTGAGACATGAACTGAACAAGTTCCACAGACATGTGACTAACAAATGGAATAATGTGTCCCTGAACAAAGGGGAGGTCAAAATCAAAAGTAACAGTATCTGGTGTGGCCACCAGCTGCTTTAAGTACTGCAGTGCATCTCCTCCTTATGGACTTACCATATTTGCCAGTTCTTGCTGTGAGATGTTACCACACTCGTCCAAGGCACTGCAAGTTCCTGGATATTTCTGGGGGGAATGGCCCTAGCCCTCACCCTCTGATCTAACAGCTCCCAGATGTGCTCAATGGGATTGAGATCCGTTCTCTTCGCTTGCCATGGCAGAACACTGACATTCATGTCTTGCAGGAAATCACGTACAGAACGAGCAGTATTGCTGGTGGCATTGTCATGCTGGAGGGTCATGTCAGGATGAGCCTGCAGGAAGGGTACCACATGAGGGAGGAGGATGTCGTCCCTATAACACACAGCGTTGAGATTGCCTGCATTGACAACAAGCTCAGTCCGATGATGCTATGACACACCGCCACAGACCATGACGGATCCTCCCAGTCCAAATCGATTCTGCTCCGGAGTACAGGCGTCGGTGTAAAGCTCATTCCTTCGATGACAAGCACGTATCCGACAAGCACGTATCCGACCATCACCCCTGGTGAGACAAAACCGCAACTCGTCAGTGAAGAGAACTTTTTGCCAGTCCGGTCTGATCCGGCGACGGTGGGTTTGTGCCCATAGGCGTCGTTGTTGCCGGTGATACATGGTGAGGACCTGCCCTTTACAACAGGCCTACAAGCCCTCAGTCCAGCCTCTCTGTTTATTGCGGACAGTCTGAGCACTGATATAGGGATTGTGTGTTCCTGGTGTAACTCGGGCAGTTGTTGCCATCCTGTACCTGTCCCGCAGGTGTGATGTTCCGATGTACTGTTACACGTGATCTGCCACTTTGAGGACGATCAGCTGTCCGTCCTGTCTCCCTGTAGCTCTATCTTAGGCGTCTCACAGTGTGGACATGGCAATTTATTGCCCTGGCCACATCTGCAGTCCTCATGCCTCGTTGCAGCATGCCTAAGGCACGTACACGCAGATGAGCAGCGACCATGGAAATCTTTCTTTGTGTTTTTCAGAGTCAGTAGAAAGGCCTCTTTAGTGTCCTAAGTTTTCATACCTGTGACCTTAGTTGCCTACCCATCTGTAAGCTGTTAGTGTCTTAACGACCGTTCCACAGGTGCATGTTCATTAATTGTTTATGGTTCATTGAACAAGCATGGGAAACAGTGTTTAAACCCTTTCCAATGTTGATCTGAGAAGTTATTTGGATTTTTACGAATTATCTTTGAAAGACAAGGTCCTGAAAAAGGGCCGTTTCTTTTTTGCTGAGTTTGTATGGTATGAAAAGCTGTAGATGGCGCGGGGGGAAGAAATCTGTATTGAATGAGAAATGGAATTAAAGGGTTGCCTGTTCCTTTTATTTGTCAAAACAGAGTTTTAAAACTCCCACAGAGAATATAACATTTTTTTCTGTGGTTGTATCTGTGCTTCCTGTGGTTAAGAGATGACTCACACGGGCTGCTCTTTTAAAGGCTGCCGTTTAGCCTCAGACCCTGTATCATTTCAGATAAGGCAGCAGTGTGTGTGTGTGCGCGGCGGGGAAATCAAACCGTATGCGTCGTCATCCCCTGCCTGTGGCCCCTTCCTCTGGTGGAGCAGGTGGTGTGCACTGCCTGTCTGGGTGGCCTATCAGCTGTGGTGGTGGGTGGGGATCTGACTGCAGACCGCAGCAGCCAGTGAGGCGCCGGCCAGGTGGCGGAACATCTTCACACTCACTTAGCTTTTGCCTCTCAGTCTGACTCGGCAGCACAGAAGGAACACAGCCCACACAGCACCCAACCCCCTCTTGCTTTTCTTTCGCTTTCGCTCTCTTGCTCTTCTCTTATCGCTCTTCTTGCTCTGTTCTCGCTCTTTCTCTTGCGCAGCCTAACTCGCCCCTCTCTCTCTCCTCCACTCTTGAAGCTGCTGCGTCTCGCCCAAGCACTTTAGTTCAGACTGAAGCCTCATCTGAATGTCTTCTTGGAGATGAATAAAAATAAAACAAAGTATCATTGTTTCAGTTGTCTCTCTCGCTCCCCCTCCTCCAGAACTGCAGAGTGTGTGTCCAGTGCGGCACCAGGACCAGCGGTCAATGGCACCACACCAGTCTACTGTGTGAGACCTGTGTCCAACATCAGGATCCCAGCCTTAGCTGTCCGCTGTGTGCCTGTATCCTGGACCCAGAGCACCACAAAGACCTGCTGTCCTGCCACAGTTGTAAAAGGTACTAACACACACAGTCCCGTTGGTCATTCTATTTTATTTTTCCATTGTTTTAGCATTGTCTCTTTTTCCATTGATGTGTGATGTCCTTAATCTTCATTTTTCCACTCCTCCTGCTTCCAGATGGCTCCACCTGGAGTGTGAGCGCCTGTCGTCAGGCCATGCAGACATCCAGCCCAGCCAGGGCTTTGTGTGTTCAAGCTGCAGGCCTACTGGGTCACAACCACAACATGCCCCACCACAGGTAGAAGAGGAGAAGGTGGTTCCGGAGAAGGACACTGGAGGCCTAGAGCTGAGCCCACAGACTGCTACTCAGAGCCACACAGACTCCGAACCGGTGGTTCTAATGCACACCGATCCAGAACCTGGTCTGAAGCAGCTGAGGTCTCCTCCTCCAGTGCATAATGATCCAGAACCGGAATTACAACCAGTTCCAATGCACACGGATACAGAACCAGAGCCCCAGCCAAAGCCTATCCAAGCCACCGCCGCTGTCTGTGAGAATGGCCATGAGGAGAGGCAGCCACAGCAGGCTACATCAGACCAGCAGCCCGGTAAGTCCCTCTTTTGTGTGACTGGGTTATTTGTGTCTACACACAGAGGCCAACTGTGTGTTGTGGTTGAACATTATTTCCCCCTATCATTCTCCTTTAATGCTCTCCAGCGGTTTGGCAGGTGGACTCATTAGAGTGTGAGAGATTTGTTTGTCACGTGGCTTATTACCTCAGGATTGAAAGGTTGCATGAAAACCGTGAGTCTGGCTTATTTAGTGTCCAAACTCACAGACCAGGCAGGCTTTCGGGTACAGAATGCCAGACAGTGTAACTCTGTGGGCTAGACACACACACACACACAATTCCTTTCCATGCAGGTGTTAGGTTTGGCCACGGTCGAGCAGCAGTATCACTGATGAAGTTATAAGTCCCTTGTGTGTAGATGAAGGCGGTCTGGCCTGCATGAAGACCAGAGGGAGCATTGCTCTGTCTGCTCTCTCTTTGCCATGGCTCACATCAGACTGACAGCCATTCATCAGCAGGGGCTTTGTTTCTAAAGGCATCGATAACCAGATGGGCTCACATTATCACAAGATTAAAGCCATGAAAGCATTGTCTTTGTAATTCTTTTGGAGTGAAAAAGCACTTTGTATTCTCCCATTGATGCTCCTGGGGAGATGTTGGTCTCTGTCCTTGTTTTGAGGACTGGGCTAGAGACTAACCTGGGTGAACAGAACACTACTGGCTGGTGTTCAATATGGCGCACTGTAGCAAGATGTTTTGCAATGGAAAACAAAAGTCTGCTGTTATTTGACAAATTAATACATTCTACAATGAGTTCAGAATTAGAAGTAGGCTTTCTGTCGAACCACCCTTGTTTCACTTCCCTGCAGAATGTGTCTTCTCTTGAGCACGACCCTGGCCTGGATTCCTCCTCATCTATTATACTTTAGCAGCAATGCTTTTCTTTGCTACAGTTTCCATGGGCGACAAAGCTTCTTGCTCACATACCGTAGATATAAGTAGTTTTTGTCCCCGATTTTGTGATATCCAATTGCTGTCCAATTATGATAGGCTGGACTATAGAACGAGTCAAAATTCACCCAGAGCTGAAAAATGTCAAAAGAACGTTGGCTAAGCTGGAACACTAGCGCGAGCCCATAGCAAATGAATGGAATCGAACGTTCGCAGAGCCTCTGGCTGGAGTAACACTTAGAATTCCATTTTGCCTAAATGGCACCAAAAAATGTATAACTTTTTATTTTACCACTACAATCTGTTCTTAGGACGAAACTGAAAAATAATAACTTGGAAAGTAAACATCCACCGTTTTTGATGGTTCCAAGTGTGCTTATGTCTGCATAACGAGGAAGTAGGGAAAAAATTGCAATTTTTGACTATTTCTGGTCTAGCGATCGATGACAGCTGAGTACACTGCCCAACCTTATGTAATTAGAAAGAGGAGATTATCCTGATTTAAAATGGTGTCCGCTTCGAAATATATACATTACGAGTTATTTGGCAAAATAGACAGATATACCTGTATTTCCCTATAGTAAATAATGGAATGACCTCAGAGTTCCATGAGTTTAATTGTTTTGTTTGTTTACATTTTAACTACAAACAACGTGGGCAGTTCTCATTGCCAACAATAGCAAAGCAGGCATTGTGACATAGAACAATAAACTGTGAATTTTATTGGGGGAAAAAAGCATTGTTAAAAATGTCATATGTCCAGCCTAATTATGATCTTGTCTCATTGCTGCAACTCCCCAACGGGCTCGGGAGAGGCGAAGGTTGAGTTATGCGTCCTCCCGAAACATGACCCGCCAAACCGTGCTCCTTAACACCTGCCCGCTTAACCTGGTAGCAAGCTGCACCAATGTGTCAGAGGAAACACCATTCAACTGATGACAGAGGTCAGCTTGCAGGCACCTGACCCGCCACAAGGAGTCGATAGTGCGCGATGAGCCAAGTAAAGCCCCCCCAGGCCAAACCCTCCCCTAACCCGGACGGCGTTGGGCAAATTGTGCGCCGCCTTATGGGACTCCCGGTCATGGCCGGTTGTGACACAGACTGGTATCAATCCCGGGTCTGTAGTGACGCCTCTAGCACAGCGGCGCAGCCTAAGGACTGCTGCACCACTCTGGAGGCCCCATCACTGAGCTCTTCAGTAAGGCCATTCTACTTCCAATGTTTGTCTATGGAGATTGCATTGCTGTGTGCTCAATTTTATACACCTGTTAGCAACGGGTTGTGGCTGAAACAGCCAAATCCACTAATTTGACGGGATGTCCACATACTTTTGTGTAAATATAGTGTATGTTCATGTCATTGTCACTCAAAAAAAATTAAATGTAGTTGCTAGGAGACTAACGACAACGTTACAATGGTTAAAGTAGTTTTTATGTCGTTTTGGAAATAAAACCTCCCTGGCACTGCTTTAACACCTATTACCATAGGAAGCTTCTTCAGACAGTTTTGTCAACGAGCTGTGGGCGTGGAGGTATGTTTTAGTTTGAAGATGCCATGATGTCGGCATTTTTCCTCTCTCGCTTCTCAAAATTGGCTTGCGATGTGTCAGCTGCAAGCACAAGTATCCTATCTAGCTACTGCCCCCTTGAAGATTTAGACAAATTACTAGACACTCGATCCTCTCAATCCGTATTTGAAGTGAGACACATTTGAAAGAAGTACTAAGTGACAAAAATTAGAATACTGAAAAGTACAGATGTTTCGGTATACCGTGCAACACTTATAGGTAGGGGTAAAGTGACTAGGCACCAGGATAGATAATAAACAGTAGCAGCATCATGTGATGATTCAAAAGGATTAGTGCAAAGAGGGTCAATGCAGAATGTCGGGGTAGCTATTTGGTTAACTAAGCTATTTAATAGTCTTATGGCTTGGGGATAGAAGCTGTTCAGGGTTCTGTTGGTTCCAGACTTGGTGCATCGGGACCACTTGCCGTACAGTAGCAGAGAGAACACACAGTGACTTGGGTGGCTGGAGTCTTGGACAATTTTTAGGGCTTTCCTCTGACACCACCTGGTATAGAGGTCCTGGGCGTCAGGGAGCTTTGCCCCAGTGATTGACTGTGTCGTACTCAGTACTAGGGCCGGGCGGTATACCGTATTTTACTATATTGTACTATACTGATGCACGGACCGGTTTGGGTTTTTACTTTACATTTACATTTACCTTCTATAACAGTATTTGAATGTTTGGTTTGTAAAATGTGATACGCTGTGTGTAACGTCTGTTTTTATAGTTTACTCCACTACTTGAGTCATCCCTCTCCACCTGCTCTCTCTCTCCATGCCGCTTTCCACACAGACCTAGTCCAACCGCCTTCCACTCAAGGAGCGCATTTGTTGTTGCTTGACTATGAGATACTTTTGTTCAGTCTGCATGGTCAATGCAGCACACTTATTTTTTTATTTAAACTTTTATTTAACTAGGCAAGTCAGTTAAGAATAAATTTGTATTTACAATGACGGCTTACCGGGGGAACAGTGGGTTAACTGCCTTGTTCAGGGGCAGAACATCAGATTCATACCTTGTCAGCTTGGGGATTCGATCTAGCAACCTTTCGGTTACTGGCCCAACACTCCAACCACTAGGCTACCTGCAGCCACATGCAACAATGTTGATGACAACGATGTTGTTTCCACTTTGATCTTAGTATAAATCCGCAAGCGTTCTATAATTACAATATTCATTTTTGTTTCTTACATCTGCAAACAGCTAGTTTGTATTTTCTTAGCAAGTTAAGCTAAGTTGTGTTAGCTGGGATTGGCTAAGAATTGAGAGAGCCATGTGAATGAGAGGTGGCTGTGTAGCATGGCTATTGGCAGCCAGGAGAAGGGAATTATAATTATTATATTCAGCCCAAGGGCATAATTGTTTTTATGGGGTATTACTGCCACAAGGGGGGCATGCTTGGGCCTCCGTTTGCTGTAGTCCACGAGCAGCTCCTTTGTCTTGGTGATGTTGAGGGAGAGGTTGTTGTCCTGGCACTACACGGCCAGTTCACTGACCAACTCTCTATATGTGGTCTCTTTGTCGGTGATCAGGCCTACCACTTCCCCAAACTGAATTACTGTTTTGTCGTGTGCGGCCACGCAGTCGTGGGTGAACAGGAGGGGACTTACTAGGGCTGCACGAGGAATCGAATTCGGATCGAAATTACGATATTGACGTGCACTATCCATATCGCAATAGGCTGCGATTTTCTTGTTTCTTTGACATTCCATTAATACAACAACAACCAGACTAATATAGCTCCTCCAATGAGATGTGCTAATTCGTTAATTCGCTCTACATGCACAGAGGATGCTGACCAATCACAAGCGGGCTCTCTCTCTGCATGGCATGCACACGCTCTCTGCTTAGAGCACACCGCTAGATGCTTGCAGGAGAGAAAGGGCTTTACCAAAGACCTTACAGTATAAGGTTTAGGAACTCTGTGGCTTTACCGCATGTGTGTCGGATACACGAGTGCTGCAGGTTCTAAAGAGAACGTCGATTTGGTGCCAAAGAAGGGCACATCTTCAGTGGTATGGGAGTATTGTGGCTATAGACATACCGATATCAACTAAATGCAAGTGTTGTGCAAAAAGTCCCTCCGTTGTGGAGACAACGAGGCAACATTATTATTTATTGAATAATTTTAAGAATAAACATCCTCTAATTTACGACAATTGCATAGTTACCACAAAAAAAGCGATCGACAGTTGCAATGCCCCTCAGCCACAACCTGCACCCTATGTTAAACAGGCATTGATTGCCGATGCGTTTTGAAGTGTAACGCCCTATGAAAGACCATCCTGAGTAGGCACATAGAAATGACAGACGCGATCACAGCCAGAGACACGGTTCCTATTTACACAGTCAGAGACGACTACTTCATAAAGACGAAGAAGAAGGTGGACAGGAAATACAAGATTCCATCTCGCACATATTCACCATCCCAACACTGTACAACAAAAATAAGGGAGATGTTGAAACATGTCGCATTGAGTGACTGGACCAGAATCAAATGTTTTGGACACATGCTGAACCAAATGTTACATGTTTTAAAGGCACTTTGCATAAATAAAAAAAAGTATAAATCACCTTGATTTATAATTTGAATTATAATAATGATTAAGCCTACTTATACATAGTTATTCAATCTGCATCCTATTGTTGCCTGAATAAATATCTTGGGTTATTTAAGAACACCATTTTAAAATGGTAACTCATATTAATTCATTAATTACTGCTGCGATTAAAGTCAATATTTTGATTATATATGTAGGTGTAATAATCCTATCTATTATCATATGTAGCCTATAACAATGAAAAAATGTCATTTGGTTTTGTATTCAGTTAGCACAGTATGTATTAATTCATATGATATCATTTTAGAAGTGATGTTCTCTACCCTGACACTGGTTTGAAAATCACAATTGCGATATCTGGCCAAATCCTGCATTTTATCCAGTTGCACAGGGAGGTGTTCAGTCCCAGGGTCTGGAGCTAAGTGATGATCTTGTGGGGCGCTATGGTGTTGAATGCTGAGCTGTAGTCAATGAACAGCATTCTGACACATGTATCCCGCCTGTACAAGAGGAACACCTAATTTAAACATTCAGTGTAGGTTGGAAAAGTATGTGAACCCCTAGGCTAATGGTATTTCCCAAAGCTAATTGGAGTCAGGAGTCAGCTAACTTGGAGTCCAATCAATGAGACGAAATTGGAGATGTTGGTTAGAGCTGCCTTGCCCTATAAAAAAACTCACAAAATTTGAGTTTGCTGTCCACAAGAAGCATTGCCTGATGTGAACCATGCCTCAAACAAAAGAGATCTTAGAAGACCTAAAGAATTGTTGACTTGCATGAAGCTGGAAAGGGTTACCAAAGTATCTCTAAAAGTCTTGATGTTCATCAGTCCACAGTAAGACAAATTGTCTATAAATGGAGAACGTTCAGCACTGTTCCTACTCTCCCTAGGAGTGGCCGTCCTGCAAAGATGACTCCAAGTGCACAGCGGAATGCGTCATGAGGTTAAGAAGAATCCTGGAGTGTCATCTAAGACTTACAGAAATCTCTGGAACATGCGAAAATCTCTGACGGGTCTACGATACGTAAAACACTACACAAGAATGGTGTTCATGGTAGGACACCACGGAAGAAGCCAATGCTGTCCAAAAAAAACATTGCTGCACGTCTGAAGTTTGCCAACCGCACCTGGATGTTCCACAGCGCTACTGGCAATAATATTTCTTGGACAGTTGAAACTACAGTTGAGTTGTTTGGAAGGAACACACAACACTGTGTGGAGAAAAAAAGGCACAGCACACCGATATCAAAACCTCATCCCAACTGTAAAGTATGTTGGAGGGAGCATCATGGATTGGGGCTGCTTTGCTACCTCAGGGCCTGGACAGCTTGCTATCATTGACGGAAAAATGCATTCCCAAGTTTATCAAGACATTTTGCAGGGTAATGTTAGGCTATCTGGCCGCCAATTGAAGCTCGACAGAAGTTGGGTGACGCAACAGGACAACGACCTAAAACACAGAAGTAATGTCTTCAACAGAAGAAAATACACATTCTGGAGTGGCCCATTCAGAGTCCTGACGTCAACCTGATTGAGATGCTGTGGCATGACCTCGAGCAGTTCACACCAGACATCCCAATAATATTACTGAACTGAAACAGTTTTGTAAAGAGGAATGGTCCAAAATTCCTCCTGACCGTTGTGCAGGTTTGATCCGCAACTACAGCAAATGTTTGGTTGAGGTTATTGCTGCCAAAGGAGGGTCAACCAGTTATTAAATCTAAGGGTTCACATACTTTTCCCACCCTGCAATGTGAATGTTTACACAGTGTGTTCAATAAAGACATGAAAACAAATAATTGTTTGTGTTATTAGGTTAAGCAGACTGTTTGTCTGTTGTGATCTAGATGAAAGTCAGATCAAATTTTATGACCAATTTATGCAGAAATCCAGTTATTTCCAAAGAGTTCACATACTTGTTCTTACCACTGTAGGTAGGGGTAAAGTGACTATGCATAGATAATAAACAGTGAGTAGCAGCAGTGTAAAAACAAAGGGGGTGTCAATGTAAATAGTCCGGGTGGCCATTTGATTAATTGTTCAGCAGTCTTATGGCTTGGGGGTAGAAGCTGTTTAGAAGCCTTTTGGACCTAGACTTGGCGCTCCGGTACCGCTTTCCTTGCGGTAGCAGAAAGAGCAGTTTTTTACTTGGGTGGCTAGAGTCTTTGACATTTTTTTGGGCCTTCCTCTGACTCCGCCTAGTATATAGGTCCTGGATGGCAGGAGGTTTGGCCCCAGTGATGTACTGGGCCATACGCACTACCCTCTGTAGCGACTGAAGGTCTAATGCCGAGCAGTTGCTATACCAGGCGGCAATGAAACCGGTCAGGATGCTCTCGATGGTGCAGCTGTATAACTTTTTGCCAAATTATGCCAAATCTTTTCAGTGTCCCGAGGGGAAACTTATTGCACTTATTGATTAAGACAGTGACCTGAGGTAGTGTACTCCTTAATGCCATTGGATGAAACACTGAACATATTCCAGTCTGTGCTAGCAAAACAGTCCTTTAGCTTAACATCCGCGTCGTCTGACCACCTCCATATTGAGCGAGTCACTAGAACTTTCTGCTTTAGTTTTTGCTTGTAAGCAGGAATCAGGAGGATAGAATTATGGTAAGATGTACTAAAAGGATAGCGAGGGAGAGCTTTGTATGGGCCTCTGTCTGCGAAGTAAATGTGGTCTAGAGGTTTTTTTTCTTCTGGTTGCACGTGACATGCTGTTAGAAATTGGGTAAAATGGATTTAAGTTTCCCTGCATTAAATTTCCCAGCCACTAGGTGCACCTTTCTGGATGAGCATGTTCTTACTTATAGCCTTATACAGCTTGCTGAGTGCGGTCTTTGGTGGTAATTCGGTTTGTGGTGGTAAATTGACAGCTATGAATAATATAGATGAGAACTCTCTTGGTGGATTGTGTGGTCTACAGCTTATTATGAGGTACTCAGTTGGGCAATACCTCAAGACTTCTTTAATATTAGACATGGCACCAGCTGTTATTGACAAATAGATACACACCCCCGACCCTCGTCTTACCAGACGTAGCTGCTCTGTCCTGCCGATGCACGGAAAACGCAGCCAGCTCTATCTGTGTCGTCTTGCAGCCACAACTCGGTGAAACATAAAATATTACCATTTTTAATGTCATGTTGGTAGGATAATCTCGACCGTTTGTTTCATCCAGTTTGTTTTCCAGTGATTGCACGTTGTTCAGTAGAACCAATGGTAGTGGTGATTTACTCACTTGCCTACGAAACCTCACAAGGCACCCCGACCTTCACCGCCTGTATCTCCATCTTTTCTTCACCCGAATGACTGGGATTTGGGCCTGGTCTCCGGGAAGCACTATCCTTCGCGTCAGACTCATTAAAGAAAAAATCTTTGTCCAGTTTGAGGTGAGCAATCGCTGTTCAGATGTCCAGACACTCTTTTAGGTCATAAGAGACAGTAGCTGCAACGTTATGTACAAAATAAGTTACAAACAATGCGAAAACACAAGAAATAGCACAGTTGGTTAGGAGCCCGTAAAACGGCAGCCATTCCCTCCGGCGCAATTATATAGTAGATGTGAGTTCTACGGGGCAATAGTCATTTAGACAGGTTACCTTTGAGTTCTTGGGTACAGGGACAATGGTGGTCTGCTTGAAACATGAAGGTATTACAGGCTGGGTCAGGGAGAGTTGGAAAATGTTAGACACCCGCCAGCTGGTCCTCATGCTCTGAGTACGCATGCTCTGAGTATGCATTCTGGTAATCCATCTGGCCCTGCGGCCTTGTGAATGTTGACCTGTTTAAAAGTCTTACTCACATTGGCTACAGAGAGCGAGATCACACAATCGTCCTCAACTGCTGATGCTCTCATGCATGGTTCAATGTTGCTTGCCTTGAAGTGAGCATAGAAGGCATTTAACTCCTCTGGTAGGCTGGTGTCACTGGGCAGCTTGCGGCTAGGTTTCTCTTTGTAGTCCATGATAGTTTGCAAGCCCTGCCACATCCGACGAGTGTCAAAACCCGGCGAAATAGGATTGACGCGTTACCTGTTTTATGGCTCCACGGAGGTCGTGTCGGGATTTCTTATAAGCGTCCGGATTAGTGTCCCGCTCTTTGAAAGTGCCAGCTCTAGCCTTTAGCTCAGTGTGGATGTTTCCTGTAATCCATGGATTTTGGTTGGGATATGTACGTACAGTCACTGTGGTGAAGATGTCATTGGTGCACTTATTAATGTAGCAGGTGAATGAGCTGCAGGGTATATTACAGTGGGTTCTAACCTGGATGTCCACAGTCTGCTGTGGAGGGAGGGGAGCGGTGCTGATGACAGACCAGGCAGCGAGTTGTCCAAGATTCTGATCCATCGCCTATGTGGCTTTTAAACACACCCCTGAGTTGATCCTCTCTCTTTACCACTCACACTCTCTTGCGATTATAGACACACACACACAAAGGGGAGCAGATCACTTTAGAATCCTGTATGTCTGTGTGTGGCTCCTGTCCTAAGCAGCAGTGCTTTTGTTTTATTGTGCTGCTGCTGGCTGCTTGGAGAGAGGCTGGTGATTAGGCTTGTATGATGGTAAAAACCTCTAGGGGCCTTGATCTACTAGCATTTCATCTCCATTGATTGGAGGAGCGGAGCCTCCCTCGAGAGGCCTGAGGCTGAACACCAAGGGCTATAGCACTAGGTCATACTAGATGGTTGGTTTAGCTCCGAATTCAGCCGCCACATGCCTCCTGTCTACGGTCTGGCCCCTACATCCTCTCCTCCATTCACTGCCCCTGCTGTCTTACACCTGTCGAGAAACTTCATCAACTCTACACTCTGTTGATCGGTCAGCCATTCAAATGTCATATTGACAGCTTTTGGCATATGTTTGATGCTCTTGTCTTGTCCTCAGTAGATGAGGGAAGTCATTCACAATGTGGGCTACGTATCCAATCACTGCTCCCAGACAGGTTTACCAAATGTCCTTTCAGGCCTATGCATATGTGTATGTTTGGTGCTGGGCTATATGCTAGCTGTGGTGTTGCATAGGCTAGCTAAACATTGGCTTTGTGGGATCATGGCACGACAAGCCAATCTCCTCCTGGCCCATCTGCCACCCAGTGTAAAGTTAATTAAGGTTATTAAAATGAGCTGTGGATACCTGTCCAGATCCTTCTCATCCACTCATGGCTTAGCAGCAGGCTTATCATGACTCTAATGACAGACATACCGCCTACTGTCAGATCCATGGTGTGAACTCCAATTAAATCTGACACGATGATGGCTTATCTGTGTAAAATAGAGCTGTGTGTGTGTGTGTGTCTACAATCGCTTCCTTCTGCAAGGAGACAAGTGGAATAAGGATTTGATAACAATCTGCAGTAAGGGTTCATGATGACAGTAATCAGCAGTAAGGGTTTGATAACGATAACACAGACCCCTCTGTAGTGTTTGTACGAAGGATACAAGGATGCTTGAAATTCTCACTCATCTCGTAATTGACTCTGGGTGTTGAGGCCCAGATATGCTTGTGTTGTGTTGTGAGCTGCACAGTCATCAGAGTTCAGACCTTGATATGCAGGTTGTCATGGTTACTCAAAGTCCTTGCCGAGTAGAGAAATGCTCAGCAGGTGCATGTTGTGTGTTTGCTGGGATGGGATCATTAGAGCGGGGATGCTGTGGGAACTTGTGAAATGTGAGGGACTGTTTGTAGTTTGTATTAAGCTGTCAGCAGGAATTCTGAGGGTCGGCGGGATGAGCTACCGGAGTATGTGTGTAAGAATGCATTGATGATGATAACAAATTTGATTGTAGCTACACGCAGTCCATTGTTTTCTAACGTTGCTTGGATTTCCAAGCAACCATTGCTTTCTTTGAGTGAGCACCACAGGCTCCGTTCTCCAGTTTACTTTTTTTGTGCAGCATCTGGAGTTGAGAAACCTGAGGTGTTTAACAGCCTGCAGCTCAGGTCTGTTAACCTCAGCCAATATTGAGTTTATAAAATCCTCCTATCTGGTGTTGGCCTAGATGGATGACTGTCTTTTCCATGAGGAAATTAGGGCTTTTTATGTGACAGATTCATGACTTAGTAATGGATTATTGGGTTACTTTGAGGGCACTTGGCTGGGAATCTGCACGTCTCAGTGGTTCGGTTCAGTGTGTGAGAGGGACAGCCACCGCAATCAAAGACTGCTAGCTAGGATTGACGTTACAAATCAAAGCTATGCGTCTTTGGCTGTTGGAACTAGGAGTGGGATTTGAAATAATTCCCAGTTAAAACTGACTCTCTTCACTGCCAATAAGCCTGCTGGGCATCTAATATTTCTGCCTGTATTAGCCCACTTTTTATTTCTCTCTCTGGCTCTCACTCTCTCGCTCACACATTCAATTTTCATTTGCTTTATTGGCATGACGTAACAATGTACATATTGCGAAGCGTACTTTGGAAATGATTAATTAGCAGCAACAACAGCATAAAAAAATACAAATCAAAATGTCACTAACAGGACAATCAGTAACAACCGTCTCTCTCGCTCTCTCTCCCCCTCTGTTTCTCTCTCTCCCTTCTTTTTGTCTATCATTTTCACTCCATTTTCACTCCATTAATGTTTAATTATGTCCATATCCTGTGATGAAAATGATGACTCCAATCTTTACCTACATAATCTGTCATTTTGTAAGAGGCTGAGTGTGGACAAATGAACAGTTGGTGGTGGTGGGTTTCAGGTTGGTCTCTCACTGCTATAATTCACTGCTTCTCTCCCAGGCATCTCAGTGGGAGCAGCGGGAGCAGCTGCTGTGGAGCAAGGGACTGATGAGGTGTCTATCAACAAGGACCCGGGCCAGTTACATCCAGGTTAGGTTCATAGCCTGTTTTGCTAGTCCATCAATGTATCAAGAATATTTGTTCTGCTTTTACTCAGCCTATAGTTCTTTCTCTACTTCTACTTTAATCCTCTCACAGCATAAAAGCGATCATTTTTTAAAATAGGCCTTTCACCATCTCAGGCAACTTCTCTTATGTGAAAATATTGGTTTAAATTCCAAATGGTACAGCCTTTGTCATCTGGTTTTCATTATGATATTTTACTGACGGGTCGTGTGATGTCTCCCTGTTCATTTCCGTAGAAATGCAACCAGCAGCGGAGACCCATGTTCCTTCAACAAAGAGTCCTGAGTCTCCTAGGCTGACCAAGCAGGAGCCTGAGAAACAACCCCTGCCAGCCCAGGTGTCAAGAGAGCCAGAGCAGCCACAGGATGTAACAGGACTGACCAAGCAGGAGCCTGAGAAACAACCCCTGGCAGCCCAGGTGTCAAGAGAGCCAGAGCAGCCACAGGATGTAACAGGAATGACCAATCAGGAGCCTGAGAAACAAGCCCTACCAGCCCAGGTGTCAAGAGAGCCAGAGCAGCCACAGGATGTAACAGGACTGACCAAGACAGTAAAGACAGAACCTTCCTCTGAAAACAGGGCATTGAAACCCAGCACAGAGGACATCATGACCCCGGCCACCAACACCAAAGAACCAAGTACCGCGTCCGTAATCATCAAGGAAGAACCCATGGAGGTGTCGGCTTCTGATAATTCAGGAGTAGAACAAGTGGAAGGTCCTTCTAGTCTGGAGACAGCAATGAAGGCTAGGAGGGAGAGGAAAGGGGAACCTATGTCTGAGGCACTGGCTGGTGGGGCTTTGGAGGGGGCCTGCGCCTTGGAAGAGATGGACACCACCCCCGAGACTGAGAACAAGCCTCAACTCTCCCATCACAGTCCCCCCATCGAGGAGAAGCCCTACAAGACATCCATGGAAAGACTGGCAGAGATGGCTGCCTCCCCTACCCACTCCTCCCCTAGGACCATGGTGCCCTCTCCTAGGGAGCCTCCCCTCCATGCCCACCCTGCCCCGGGGGAACACAGCAGCAGCGTCCCCTCCACCACCCTCATACTTCTCACCCCTAAGATCGGCATGGGCAAGCCAGCCATCTCCAAGAGGAAGTTCTCCCCAGGCAGACCCAGGGTGAAGCAGGTAATGCATGGTGCTGGTGGGTGTTGGGTGCTCTTGTCTTAGATCCAAATCTTGACGTGTTATTCTTAGGGTTGTATCCCAGGGCTTAAATCTATTTCAGAATCTTTTTTTTGTGTGTAATATATGATGTATTATTTATGTATTATCTCGGCTTATGTCTTTTATTTTCAAAGAGAATCTAAAAAATCAAAGGTTGAAATCTCTGGAGAGGAACCATAATTGTGTGATCCTCTAGGTTGGTCATTCTGTGGTTGAGTGTGTTGAATGATGAGAGGAGGAGAAGCTTTCTGAGTGCTCTGCCCCAGAGCGGTGGATTGGCTATGATGTCAGTGGTTTGGAATATGATTAAAACGGGTGTTGCTGCTGCAGAGGACACTTAACCCAGAGAACTTGCCAGTTGTGGCAGTTGAGAACCGTCGAGTCCTGTGTGTTTGATGTCGGGTTATTGGCCAAACTGTATCGTCAGCAGAGACCACGGCTGTTCTCACCCTCCCGCCTCAGTTTTCACTTGAGCTGAATCCCAAATAGCCCCTCCCCCTCAATTTGCACGCTCGTGCTCACCGCCACCATATGCACAAGTGTCTCAAAGTTGAGGGAGTGAAAATGATCGAGGGCTTAGGGGCTAATTAGACCCGCAGACAGCCACTGCGGCCTCCAGAGTGAAGTGCTATCCCAACACGCACCGCGGTAGGTTTGGAGTCTGCACAACATCACACAAAAGAGTTGAGTGGCATGACTAATCCTCTGACTCATGTTTGTTTGTGTCTGATTTTGAGTCTTGACAGGTAAAACAGGTGAAATAACCACTTCATTTGGGAGTTAGCCTAACTGTTGCTGAGGTTTATATCTTGTGAAACCATAGGGGGAATTTGTTCATTAGAATTTCATGCTCGTTTTATTATTACATTTGGAATTGCATCATACAAGTCGCCAGTGTGTCCCGAAGTTGATGGGTTTATTGATCCCCTCGCCATTTTATATACGTCACCCTCCGACTTTCGCCAGCAACACGTGACAACGGGGGGCCCTCTGAACAAGTTTTTAGGGGTGAGAGGGCCTGGTTTGGGATTCACTGATGGTGTGTCTGAAGAATACTGATGGTGAGTCTGAAGAATAGTTAGTTTCCCACACTGCAGAATGAGAATTGAATATTAGTACGGCCTATTCCTTAGGCCATATGCAAACACCACCTACCAAGAACCTTACACACCATACCCCACCTCTACACTTTGCCTGTTCATTCTGATCCACTCTGCAAACACCCACCACTTTATGTACACACACTGCCCCACTGCCCTATAGGAGCACACTGCCAACATGTTTAGACAATACTAACAGGCTACTTTATTTACATCCCCATATGCAATCCCACAGTCTAACTTCAAGCACGCTGTCTCACCTGTCCTAGACTAGTATCCAATTTCCATGGTATTCCTAGTACATGTTTTATGTGCTGAAGGCAGTCCCTCTCTGATGATGGCTACAAGCCTGTTCTCATTCTCCTTAGAATACCTCCATTAGGGCTTTGTTAAACCCCCCCCCAAAACACACTTTCATCAAGCCACTAATCAGAGACACAGTATGCGGGTTGGGTCAAATCCTAATAATACTGGGATATTAATCATACACATGGCTATGATATATTATGGATGAGGCTGAGGAGAGTTTAGCCTTGCAACGTCGTGCTTTTCTCTCCAGATATATCCTATTGCTTAAGTAAACGCTGTGTGTAGACAGACTAATTTGTTAGATCAGGCCTGGGGGAGATCAAATGTAGGCTATTTGAATACAGGGGGATCCTGTGTAGTCCGATTTGGTGTCTTCAAGTCTTTGTGCTTCTGTCTCGAAAGAGGCATGCAGTCGTGCAGTCCGACGCAACCAGGTGGTGTTTTGTCAACAAGCCAGCGATATGAGTGAGGCAGTGACATGCGGTTGCCATGGCAAGAGGATGCTGTGGTCTCGTGCTCCTCCCCGTCCTGCTGCTGTTGCATGGTGCTGTTGCTTGTCTGAATTCAAGGTTGCTGCGCCGACTAACATGATTCTGCTTCACCTTTGCAATCTCTCTCTGAACGTCTAGCTCGAAACAACATGCCTCAACTCGTATGCATGAAAGATATCTTGGATTGGCTTCAATATAGAAAGTATCATGTGCATCATAATATCCTGGCTTTTTGCCCCAAGTCAGAATGTATAACAGCATCATTATTAGTGCCATATCTCTTACTTTGGGTGTGTTGAATGGTCCCAACAAGCTTCTTCAGCCACCAGCCTTTTAAACTCACTGCATCTGCCTGTTATATTTTCATCTTTCTCTGGCTTTGTTTTTTAAGTTGCTGCATTTTGTCACCCTCCTTCTCCCCTCAATCCCTCCCTCTCTCACCCACCCAACCTGGCCCCCCTACCTGTACCTTAGGGCGCATGGCATGGGAGCCCCCATAGCAGTGTGAGCTCCCCCTCCTGGTCTCCAGACCAGCCAGAGGGGTGGAACGTCCCAAAGACCAGGCAGCTCTCGTCCGGCTGCGGCAGCCCTGCCTGGAGCATCAGAGTGGTAAATAACCGCGGCTCTCTCTGGGGACCAGACCTCCAGAACCACCACAGGGCCATGCCACAGCAGTCTTCTGCTTACCTTAGTCTATGTGAAGTGCACTGGCAGAGTGATGCTTGATGTCACTGTGTTATTGGTGGACTTTCACAATGAATCATTCAACTAACACTGTCACCAGAGGAGAGGAGACTGTGGTAAATTCACATTGACAGGCTAATAAGGGAACGGTGAATGAGAACCTGTAGTAGCCTAATACGACTCATCCTTATTAATGGCAAAATGTTGAACTTTTTATCCACTAGAGAGGATCTCTTGCTAGACTTTGTACTTGTAATATTAACCCAATTCACAATGCTATATCTTGGCCTTCCTTTGCAGCCTGAGGCACAAGGTTTAACCTGTTTGTTTGTTGCCTGTTTAATTGTTTGTTTCGTTTGTGTCATACTTTTGTGGGTGAGTTTGGGGCAGGATGGAGATTTTTTTTTAAGTGGGCTGTGTGGGCACTTAGGCCTGCCCAAGTGGATGCTGCAATCTGTCGCCATGGTGACATTAGTGTTACACACTGGCGCTAAGTGAGGTAGTAATTGCTGGGTCTTGGCATGCGTTTTGGGCAGGTTAAGCAGCGCCATACTGTGTGTCAATCAGGTTATCAGACCGCTGGGGGGTGTGAAGAGACTGGACTGGGGAATCAGGGAGGAGGGATTTGGGGGGGAAGATTCACAGAATGTAGACTCATTTGACAGTCGTGATTAGGCCCCAGCAGCCACCGCCACCGGAAAAGTGTTGACAGCATAATGGAGTTCAAATGGCCAGAATAACATTAGAGAGGTCCTCTGTCAACAGCCTGGACAGAGAGCCCTGTACACTTGCTGTGTTACAAAGGCTGTCTCTCATAGTGCTGAGCGATTTAACCAACATTTTGTTTAGTTTTAGTTTTTGAAACAACTAATTGACCGATGTAGGTTCAATAATTTTTTTATTACATGTAATTTTATTTTTTTGTGAGCTCAATGCACTCTTTGATCCAGCCTGAACTGTGCAATGTTGCAGGGCGTTGTTTCCAATAGGCCAATATTCTACATAGTTTAGTGCATAAAATGTGTTAACTCCAATGACCATAATCCATTGCACATCTACTTGTCTGGCCGGTGTTTCTTTTACACCTGCTACAAAAGAGACAGAAGAATGCAT
This sequence comes from Oncorhynchus masou masou, assembly GCF_036934945.1. Classification (NCBI taxonomy): domain Eukaryota; kingdom Metazoa; phylum Chordata; class Actinopteri; order Salmoniformes; family Salmonidae; genus Oncorhynchus; species Oncorhynchus masou. The sequence continues at coordinate 26,002,236 of NC_088228.1, forward strand.
GATCGTGAGGGGATATTGAGAAACAACAGGAAAGTAATTCTGCTTTTGCAAGTTGATCAACTTGTAAATGGGGCGGCAGGGTAGCCTAGTGGTTAAAAGTGTTGGACTAGTAACCGGAAGGTTGCAAGTTCAAACCCCCGAGCTGACAAGGTACAAATCTGTCATTCTGCCCCTGAACAGGCAGTTAACCCACTGTTCCTAGGCCGTCATTGAAAATAAGAATTTGTTCTTAACTGTCTTGCCTAGTTAAATAAAGGTAAAATTAAATTTAAAAAACTCACTTTTGAGAAAATCATGTTCAATGTTTTAGTACTACTATTGGAGAGTCTTTATTTGTCTATACCAGGTATTTTACCAGGGGTACTCGCAATTCCATCGGGGGTACGCCAAATAAAAATGTGATTTACATTTCCAAACAATACATTTATATTTTCCAATGGGGCTATACATTTGGGTGACTTTTTTCTCTCTCGCCTGAGTAGCCTCGTTTCACTGCCAAAAATAAAATTAAACCATCTAGTGTTCAGCGAAATAACAAAACCATGTCAAATACAGGTAGCCTAGTCAAATAATTAACATCCAATCACATTAACCGTTACTCTCTCGCGTGAATTCCACTAACGGTCCGTATGTAGCTTAACGTTGCTGCTGCTCATTCAGTTTGCTCCAAAATTGATAAAGGATTAAAATAAGTAAGGCACGTGTCCATAGAGATGCATACCAGCTCTACTGGTAATACTGCTACTACCAGCAGTACTACACCTGCACCTGTCGACGACACAAGTTGTTCTGCTTCCAGGAGCACATCCAATGCGAGAATCAGTAATTCTACATTTGTTGCTAGCCCAGCTAGCATAGACGCTGACAGTTGTGAGTCTGATGCAGCCAAAGAGCTACTGCCCCCTTAACCGGGAAAGCACCGAACAACAGACAGGGACATTGGACCATCAAAGAGGCAAATATTTTGAGAGCTACATTGATTTGGGGTTCACTTATATTGGGAGTAGTGCCTTTCCTCAGCCACAGTGTGTTATATGTGCAAAAGTACTATCTCAGAACTCGATGAAACCTTCACTCTTGCGCAGACATTTAGAAACAAAACATGCCAATTTGAAAAATAAGTCACGGGAATTTTTGAGCGACTGTTATATGTCCGTTAAGTTTATGGGGGGTCAATTAAGGAAGACTTCCTCTCCTGCAAACCGTTGGAAACCAGGACAACAGGAGAGGATATTTTTAAAGGTCTAGACAGCTTTGTGACATCAAATGGACTTTGGTGGTCAAGGTGTGTTGGTATCTGTACAATTTACTTAGGTACTTTCCCGAAACGGATGACACAAACAACTGGATTTGTTATGCCTTTTATGCCCTGCCTCCAGTCCACTTACTGATATCTGAATAAGAGAGCCTCATCGAGATTGCAACAAGCGGTTCTGTGAAAAATTTAATTTAATCAGAAGCCACCGACAGATTTATGGATTGGGCTGCGCTCAGTGTATCCTGCCTTGGCAAATTGTGCTGTTAAGACACTGATGCCCTTTGCAACCACATACCTATGTGAGAGTGGATTCTCAGCCCTCACTAACATGAAATCTAAATACAGGCACAGACTGTGGAAAATTAATTATACAACCGAACATTGCAGGGTTATGTGCATCCTTTCAAGCACACCCTTCTCATTAACCTGTGGTGAGTTATTCACAATTGTTGATGAACAAAAGTTTTATATGTAAGATGGCTAAATAAAAAGCAAAATTATTTATTATTATTTGTGCCCTGGTCCTATAAGAGCTCATTGTCACTTTCAATGAGCTGGGTTGTGACAACTCACACTCATTCTTATTTTTAATAAATGTATCGTATAGTGTGTGTGTGTGTGTGTGTGTGTGTGGCAAGGATGGCAAATAACATTTGAGAGTGCGCTGACCCTGGTGCTAGAGGGGTCATGCAGCTGGAGGTTGAATGTTTGAAGGGGTACGGGACTATAAAAAGTTGGAACCACTGGTCTATACCCATTCAGCATTGTTCACACCCTCTTAAGCCTTAGCCCCACCTATCTCTGTGTTGATTGGAACGTTCTTCACTAACATCTAAGACATCTGAGAGAGAACAGCTCACTGAACATTACTCGCTCAAGCAGAGCTGGTTAGGCTGTTATGTTATCCAGAGCATTGGTGACTGCAACTGTGCTGTCAGATTGTCCATTTGTAAATTCAGAGCGTTTCGGGTTGAGGGCACACTGGACACTCTGGCCAATAAGTAGGGTTGATCCGAAAGCTCTGACCTCACAACGACAGTCAAGCACCCAAGCTAACTGGCTAACATTGGCTAGCTACTTCCAGACACATAATGAGAACACCCCACTCTGATCGTTTTACTCCCTCTAGCAGAGCTGGTTTGGCTGTTTTCATGTTATCCAGAGCATTTGTGACTAACTGTGCTTCTGGCAACAATTTAATTACGCTTTGTTGCGTTTACTTTGGCAGACCAATCCAAACTCCTCTCTTGGCATGTCCAGCCCACTCATTATCTCAGCCAATCATGACCAGCCTGAAGGTTGCTCACTTTTTCTGTGGCTAAACCAACTAGGTTCGTAATTTAACAATTTTGAAAGTTTGATATTAAGGCACATGAAAGTTCACATGTTAGAGAAGGCATTTCTGCCAATAAATGCATTTTGGTAAAAAAAAATGATAAAATGTGTTTTACGTCCAAACGGCTGGACTGAAGTCGTGACTTGCCTCGTTTCCTGAATCAGGTCACAAATATTTTTGTCAGACAGCATAGGTAGCAGCTCTACAGAGGTTTAAATGTCTGTAGAATAATAAAACAAATGTAATATACAGAACTTAAATATTTTATCAAGGTAATGTGAATAAATGATGGTTAATAAGTGATAATCAGTAATGAGCAGTCCCTACCACCATGGGACTTTTTAATTGTTTTATTCTGTGTTACGGCATCCAAACCACATTTATATAATCACACCGAAAACGAACCGATCTCAAAAAGCACTAATCGCTCAGCACTAGTCTCTCAGAATGGTGCGGGAGAGATGATCCTATTACTGAGAAAGATGAACACGTCAAGGTGTCTTATTTGGAGAAATGGGTTTTGTGTTGTCACCGCTGGACTGCCTATGTACTGTTGAGTTGTGGAATGTGGAGACTGAAGGGGTACCCTACAAAGCAGGATCAATGAGTTAGCCAGCTAAATATTCTGAAGTAACTTTATTTTTTTATGATAAGCTTAACATGGGCACGTTCTAATTGACTCAACAAACAACAAATATACTGAACAAAAATATCAAAGCAACATGTAACAATTTCAACGATTTTACTGAGTTATAGTTCATATAAGGAATTCAGCTGAAATAAATTCATTAGGTCCTAGTTTATGGATTTCGCATGACTGGACTGGGGTGCAGCCATGGGTGGGCCTGGGAGGGCATAGCCCACCCACAAAAGGGCTTTATTAGGGACAGAAATACTCAGCTGTCCGGGTGGCTCTTCTCACACGATCCCGCAGGTGAGGAAGCCAGATGTGGAAGTCCTCGACTGGCGTGGTTACACATGGTCTGTGGTTGTGAGGCTGGTTGAGTGTACTGCCAAATTCTCTAAAACGACGTTGTAGGCGGCTGATGGTAGAGAAATTAACATTCACGTCTCTGGCAACAGTTCTGGTGGACATTCCTGTAGTCAGCATGCCAATTGCACGCACCCTCAAAACTGCATGTTGTTGTCTGATAAAACTGCACATTTTAGAGTGGCCTTCTAATGTTTCCAGCACAAGGTTCACCGGTGTAATGATGATGCTATTTAATCAGCTTCTTGATATGCTACACCTGTCAGGTGGATGGATCATCTTGGCATTGGATAAATTGTCACTAACAGGGATGTAAACAAATTTGTGCACATCCATTTGAGAGAAATACGTTTTTTGTGCATATGGAACATTTCTGTGATTTTTATTGATTTTTGATTTCCGCTAATGAAACATGTGACCAACACTTTACATGTTGCATTTATATTTTTGTTCAGTATAGAAGTTGAACTTTATTTTAGTTTTTTAATCTAAGTTAGCTGACTAACTCGTCGATCTTGCTTTGTAGTATGCCGCTCTAGCTGAATAAAGAAAATAAAAACAAATTGAGTTCTCAATTTTCTTAAATCAGAAATGGCAGCTTTTTCCCCCTGCATCAATTTGTTTTGTAGCTTGAATTAAGCACTATTCTAAGATGTGTTAAATATTACTATGGATATGAAACCATTTCATATCCGTGAGTAGGCTTTGCAATGTTCTACCTACCATCCAAGAAAACACCACTGAATGGGAAAGGACATTACCTCTGTAAAGTAGACCAAGCTGCTGTTCCTGTTACCTCACTAGATACCAGCAGCCTCATAGCTCAACAGCTCTACAGTGGGTGGAGGAGAAGAAGTCCCCTATGGCAAACTTTTTAATTAAGCTGACTTCATCGATCACAGTCTAGCAAGTGAGGACCTGTGTGTTTTTCTGTATCTGACTGTGAACATGACTCTTGTGAGTGTTTTGGTGTGTGTTTCTATGTGTGTGATCTGGTGTGTGTTGAGAAGGAGTCCTGAGGTGTGTGTTTCTGTTGCAGGGTCGGGGGTCAGGCTTCCCCGGGAGGAGGCGACCTAGAGGGGCTGGTCTGTCGGGTAGAGGGGGTCGGGGCCGAGCGAGAGGGAAGAATGGAGCCAGTCCCACAGTCAACCCTGGGGTAGGCTATGTCACCTGTCAACCTGATCTCTTTAGTTCACACTAATCCATTACAATTAACTGAAAGACAGTTTTATTACTAGTGTTGGGAGGAAAAATTGACAGTTACATATCGCAATATTATTTTGGATATTATTAATGCTGGGGCTCCCGAGTGGCGCAGCGCCTAAGACACTGCATCTCAGTGCTAGAGGCGTCACTGCAGTCCCTGGTTCAAATCCAGGATGCATCACATCCGGCCATGATTGGGAGTCCCATAGGGCGGCGCACAATTGGCCCAGTGCCCTCCGGGTTTGGCCGGAGTAGACACCTACGTTTCGTGATAATATCGTATCGTGAGGTCCCTGGCAACTCCCAGCCTTATTTATTACCCATATACCTCCTAGTTTTCCTGGTGTATTGTAAACAGTAATCATATGTTGTGGATAGATTATTTGCTGCAGCACAAAAACAGACTCACCCAGTGGACATGTTACTCCATACTACAGCGTGACACAACATTCATGTCAGAGGCCAATGCTAATCAATAATCCTATCCAGGCAGTCTGTTGTAATGCTGACAACTTCACATGCTGTAAAATAATCTGTAAGAATTTACACCATAAACAGAGATGCATACCTCTGCAATATTGGTTTAGAGACAGAGGAACACTTCACTTTCATGTAGGATTGAGTCCTGTGATATTCCCTATCTAATGCTGTGTTTGTGCTCATGCTTCATAACATACAGGCCACCACCATGGAATCACCATACCAGGTGAAGGAGGAAGAGGAGAATGCCATGCACAACACCGTGGTCATATTCTCCAGCAACGACAGCTTCACATTGAAACAGGTGGGCATCTGTTTGTGTACAAATTATACATTTCCTGTACCTCTATTATTTGATTAGTTTGTTTTACCATATCGCAGTTCAACTGATTCTCTAGTATCATGTGTAAACTCCATTTGTTTCCCCTCTCTCAGGACATGTGTGTGGTGTGTGGGAGTTTTGGGCTGGGTGCAGAGGGTCGTCTTCTGGCCTGTGCCCAGTGTGGGCAGTGCTACCACCCCTTCTGTGTTGGCATCAAGGTAAGTACCCCGTCCGTTACAGTGGCATTTTCTCTGAGATCTTACTGACGATTCTGATACTACATACGAGTAGAAAACGTGGGAACCCCACAGATGTCTGGCCTTAGGGTTAATCATCTATTGATTTCAAAGATTTTAACCTGGCTATAACTGACTGCCTCAGTATGTGAGTGTCAACTGGATTAAACGGGCCATATAAACTCTGTAATCACAGGAAGCTCAGCTCAAGTTGGTTCCATCCTTATCTCTTAATGCTGCCAATTACTGCAAACAAAACTCTTTAGTGTAGCTCGGCAGAACAGTGATATATCAGTGTCCTTTACTATGGGATCTTCTTAAAGAGATAAGCGCACACAATTTGGACTTTTGCCAATATACTCTCACACCACATCTGACCCTGTCCTCTCCTTCCAGATCACCAAGGTGGTGTTGAATAAAGGCTGGCGCTGTCTGGAGTGTACAGTGTGCGAGGCGTGTGGCCAGGCCACTGACCCGGGCCGTCTGCTGCTGTGTGACGACTGTGACATCAGCTATCACACCTACTGCCTGGACCCTCCGCTGCAGAACGTTCCCAAGGACAGCTGGAAGTGCAAATGGTGTGTAGCTGACTCATCTGTCCATCCCCTCAACCTCTTCCTATTATGATAACGTGGCTGTGTCCCAAATATCCCCCTATTCCCTATATAGTATAACGTCAATATTTGATGTATCTAAGCAAGAAGTCAAAGTACCAACTAGAGGTTGACCGATTAATCGGAATGACTGATTAATTAGGGCAGATTTCGAGTTTTCTTAACTATCGGTAGTCTGCATTTTTGGAGACCGATCATGGCCGATTTACATTGCACTCCATGAGGAGACTGCGCGGCAGGTTGACTACCTGTTATGCGAGTGCAGCAAGGAGCCAAGGTCGGGTGCTAGCTAGCATTAAACATATCTTATAAAAAACAATCAATCTTAACATAATCACTAGTTAACTACACATGGTTGATGATATTACTAGTTTATCTAGCTTGTTCTGCATTGCGTATAATCGATGCGGTGCCTGTTAATTTATCATTGAATCACAGGCTACTTCGCCAAACAGGTAAAAAATGCACTGTCGTTGCACCAATGTGTACCTAACATTAACATCAACACCTTTCTTAAAATCAATACACAAGTATATATTTTAAACCTGCATATTTAGTTAATATTGCCTGCTAACATGAATTTCTTTTAAATAGGGAAATTGTCACTTCTCTCGCGTTCCGTGCAAACGGAGTCCGGGTATATGCAACAGTTTGAGCCGCCTGGCACTTGGCAATCTGTGTGAAGACTATTTCTTCCTAACAAAGACAGCCAACTTCGCCAAACGGGGGATGATTTAACAAAAGCGCATTTGCAATTGTTGCACGAATCTACCTAACCATAAACATCAAGGCCTTTCTTAAAATCAATACACAGAAGTATATATATTTTTAAACCTGCATATTTAGTTAAAAGAAATTAATGTTAGCAGGCAATATTAAACTATTGAAATTGTGTGTCTTCTCTTGCGTTCATTGCACGCAGTGTCAGGGTATATGCAACAGTTTGGGCCGAACTAAATCGCCAGAATTTTACGTAATTATGACATAACATTGAAAGTTGTGCAATGTAACAGCAATATTTAGACTTATGGATGCCACCCGTTAGATAAAATACGGAACGGTTCTGTATTTCACTGAAAGAAAAAACCTTTTGTTTTCGAAATGATAGTTCGACCATATTAATGACGTAAGGCTCGTATTTCTGTGTGTTATTATATTATAATTAAGTCTATTATTTGATAGAGCAGTCTGACTGAGTGGTGGTAGGCAGCAGCAGGCTCGTAAGCATTCATTCAAACAGCACTTTACTGCGTTTTGCCAGCAGCTCTTCACAATGCGTAAAAGCATTGCACTGTTTATGACTTCAAACTTATCAACTCCCGAGATTAGGCTGGCAATACTAAAGTACTTATTAGAACATCCAATAGTCAAAGGTATATGAATTACAAATGGTATAGAGAGAAATAGTCCTATAATAACTACAACCTAAAACTTCTTAACTGGGAAAATTGAAGGCTCATGTTAAAAGGAACCACCAGCTTTCATATGTTCTCATGTTCTGAGCAAGGAACTTAAAAGTTTTTTTTACATGGCATATATTGCACTTTTACTTTCTTCTCCAACACTTTTTTTTTGCATTATTTAAACCAAATTGAACGTTTCATTATTTGAGACTAAATTGATTTTATTGCTGTATTATATTAAGTTAAAATAAGTGTTCATTGTTCGTTCAGTATAGTTGTAATTGTCAAATTTTTACAAATAAATATATATTAAATATAGACGTTGAAAAATCATAATCGGTCGACCTCTAGTACCAACAACAACAACTTATTTGCCGTCTCACAAAAAACCTATCCCTTTTTTCCATGAATGACCTAGTTCATTATTTCTCAATGTCTTGTACTGTACTAAATGTACTCAGCTATTCATTGACACCTGTCCTCACTCCTTCTACTCTCCCTGTTTCCTCCTGCAGGTGTGTGTCCTGTACCCAGTGTGGTGCCACCTCGCCAGGCCTGAGGTGTGAGTGGCAGAATAATTACACCCAGTGCGCCCCCTGTGGCAGCCTGGCGACGTGCCCCTTCTGTCTCCAGGACTACAGCGAGGGAGAGATCGTGGTGCAGTGCCGCCAATGCGACAGGTGGGCATTGCTACAGTACTAGCTAAGCCTGCCGTAACCTATATTTATTGTCTGTTATTTTGAATCATGGTAACCGAAACCCCAACCCCTTCTCCTTCCTCTCCGATAGGTGGATACATAGTTCCTGCCAGGGTCTCCATTCAGAGGAGGATGTGGAGAAAGCAGCAGACAGCAGCTTTGACTGCACCATGTGCCGAGTCCACAAGGCCTCCAAGGGTAAGGAAGCACTACATACAGTATAGCCTTCTGAGTCCTTGCAACTGTATCTGACCCTCTCAGGCATCTCGTGTATTGCAGCAAATTACTCATTGGCTTTTGTGTCCTCACTGCATCCACAGCGCCTGTGTCCAAGGCCAGAGAGTCCATTGAACCAGCAGTTATGACGCAGATTCTCACAAAAGCTAAAGACATGGGTAAGAACAAGAAGTCTGCTTTTGGTATTTATTTATTTAATAAAACAAATATATTCACTACAGATCAAAAGTTTGGGGTCACTTAGAAATGTCCTTGTACACAGCGTTGTATGAGATCTTCTTCAGTTTCTTGAATTTCTCCCCTTCATTTCTCAGAACAAAGTAGATTGAAGAGTTTCAGAAAAACTTTTTTGGTTCTGGTCATTTTGAGCCTGTAATCAAAACCGCACATGCTGATGCTCCAGATACTCAACTAGTCTAAAGAAGGCCAGTTTTATTGCTTCTTTAATCAGCACACAGTTTTCAGTTGTGCTAACATAATTGCAAAACGGTTTTCTAATGATCAATTCGCCTTTTTAAAATGATAAACTTGTATTTGCTAACAACGGTTGCTGATAATGGGCCTCTGTATGCCTTTCCAGCTACAATTGTATTTACAACATTAACACTATTTCTGATCAATTTGATGTTATTTTAATGGACAAAAAAAATGCTTTTTTTCCCCTTCAAATTTTACATTTCTAAGTGACCCCAAACCTTTGAACGGTAGTGTATCAGCTTTAATATTGCAAATAGATTGTGGCTTCTATCAATGTAATTGTCTGCATAATTTGCAATCCCCCATATATATTTTTTATAATAAGTAGATATTTTATATTATTTTTTTATTTTTCTTTTTCTCCCCCTTTTATTATTTTCCCCTAATCCTTACCACCCCTCCCATAATTGGAGTCAACTAATGGACGACAACACTTAGGCGTCTACTTCTAGCTTATACATACTATATACATTTTACCAGCTCAGTATATTTCAGTCCCACCCTCCAGCTCCCCTCAACCCCTCCCATCTATCTCTGAAGACCATCCAGTTTTGATTTCTATTTGCCATATGCTTTTAGTATTTGTTCTGTCTGGAGATCGAGACATTTCTTCTTCTCTGAGATGCCTTCTCGCTCTTTGACTTAATGAAACCTCGTTTTAATCCCATTGAACAGTACTGTATATTCCACACATTCCAGTTCATCTCGGATGTTCAAACAGCACCATAACCTTGTGGAGTGTGTGTGTGTCTTTCAGACTTGGTCAGGACGTACACTCAGGATGGCGTGTGTCTGACAGAGTCAGGCTTGTGTCAGCTCAAGAGCCTGACGGCACCTGCGTCGCGGCGTAGGAAACCCAAGCCCAAGCTGAAGCTGAAGATCATCAACCAGAACAGTGTTGCAGTGCTGCAGGCCCCCCTGGACCTGCTGTCAGAACACTCCCGGGACGAGGACGTGGAGGACCACAGAGGTGCATGTCTTTTAATAAGAATGTGTTCTTAACCTATATTTAAGCAGGGAAGTCCGTTAACTGACCTAAATACAACAAGCCTGTTGGAAACTATCCCATAGTGTTTTCTAAGGGCACAGATTAAGACCCTCTGAAACGGCAATTGTCCTTCATGTTCCTAAATTCCAATGACGCTGACAGCAGACGGTTAGGTGGTGGTGTAAGAGTTGTGGAGCTAAATTCCACAAATTGAAAAATCCACAATTTCAATTAGGCTAATCTCTTGAAGTTGACTGGAGTTGAAATGGGATTGACCCTGGGTGCTGTAGCTTGGGGGTAGAGTGGTCTGTTAGTCTGTTCTGCAGACTGGCTGTCTCCTTATCACCTCTCTCTGTCTGTCTCTGTCTCTCTTTCTCTAAGAGCTTTAGTAGCATGGGAAACATTATGTTAACAGTAAATTCATTTACAGTAAACATTACACTCTAAAATTTTCTCAATAGCAAGACTATGCTCACTGACTCATGCATATTCAAAGCTTTCCTTAAGTTTGTGTCAGTCACAGTGGTCAGGTATTCTGCCACTGTGTACTCTCTGTTTAGAGCCAAATAGCATTCTAGTTTCCTTTTTAAATTTTTATTCTTTCCAATGTTCAAGTAATTATCTTTTTGTTTTCGCATTTATTGGTTTGGGTCTAATTGTGGTGTTGTGCTGGGGCTCTGTTGGGTGTGTTTATGTTTGTGAACAGAGCCCCAGGACCAGCTTGCTTAGGGGACTCTTCTCCAGGTTCATCTTTCTTTAGGTGATGGGTTTGTTATGGAAGGTTTGGGAATCTCTTCCTTTTAGGTGGTTATAGAATTTAACGTCTCTTTTCTGGATTTTAATAATTTTGATAATCGGCCTAATTCTGTTCTGTATGGATTATTTGGCGCTTTACATTATACACTGAGGATATTTTTGCAGAATTCTGCATGCAGTTTCTCAATTTGGTGTTGGTTCCATTTTATGAATTATTTGTTGGTGAGCGGATCCCAGACCTCACAACCATGAAGCGCAATGGGTTCTATAACTTGTTCAAGTATTTTTAGCCAGATCTTAATTGGTATGTTGAATTTTATGTTTATTTTGATGGCATAGAAGGCCATTCTTGCCTTGTCTCTCAGATGGTACACAGCTTTGTGGAAGTTACCTGTGGCGCTGATGTTTAGGCCGAGGTACATATAGTTTTTTTGTGTGCTCTCGGGCAACGGTATCTAGATGGAATTTGTATTCGTGGTCCTGGCGTCTGGACCTTTTTTGGAACACCATTATTTTTGTCTAACTGAGATTTACTGTCAGGGCCCAGGTCTGGCAGAATCTATGCAGAAGCTCTGGGTGCTGCTGTAGGCCCTCCTTGGTTGGAGACAGAAGCACCAGATCATCAACAAAGCATGAGAAGACTTTGCCTTTGTTTTGGTTTGTTTGTTTGTCAATTAGGGCGTGCAGGGTGAATAATTGGTCTGTCGTAGTCATTTGGTAAAAAGCCAATTTGACATTTGCTCAGTACATTGTTTTCACTGAGGAAATGTACGCGTCTGCTGTTGACGCATATCCCACGGTAGTTATTGGGGTCAAATATGTCTCCACTTTTGTAGATTGGGGTGATCTGTCCTTGGTTCCAAATATTGGGGAAGATGCCAAAGCCAAGGATGATATTAAAGAGTTTATGAATTATAGCCAATTGGAATTTGTGGTCTGTATATTTTATAATTTCATGTAGGATACCATCAACACCATAGGCATTTTTGGGTTGTAGGGTTTGTATTGTGTCCTGTAGCTCATTCAGTGGAGAATCCAGTGGGTTCTGGTATTCTTTAATAGTTGATTCTCTCTCGCTCTGTGTGTGGCGCTCTCTCTCGCTCTGTGTGTGTGGCGCTCTCTCTCGCTCTGTGTGTGTGGCGCTCTCTCTCGCTCTGTGTGTGTGGCGCTCTCTCGCTCTGTGTGTGTGTGGCGCTCTCTCTCGCTCTGTGTGTGTGTGGCGCTCTCTCGCTCTGTGTGTGTGTGGCGCTCTCTCTCGCTCTGTGTGTGTGTGGCGCTCTCTCTCGCTCTGTGTGTGTGGCGCTCTCTCGCTCTGTGTGTGTGTGGCGCTCTCTCTCTCTCTGGCGCTCTCTCTGTGTGTGGCGCTCTCTCTCTCTCTGGCGCTCTCTCTGTGTGTGGTGCTCTCTCTCTCTCTGGCGCTCTCTGTGTGTGTGGCGCTCTCGCTCTCTGTGTGTGTGGCGCTCTCTCTCTCTGGCGCTCTCTGTGTGTGTGGCGCTCTCTCTCTCTGGCGCTCTCTGTGTGTGTGGCGCTCTCTCTCTCTGGCGCTCTCTGTGTGTGTGGCGCTCTCTCTCTCTGGCGCTCTCTGTGTGTGTGGCGCTCTCTCTCTCTGGCGCTCTCTGTGTGTGTGGCGCTCTCTCTCTCTGGCGCTCTCTGTGTGTGTGGCGCTCTCTCTCTCTCTGGCGCTCTCTCTCTCTGGCGCTCTCTCTCTCTGGCGCTCTCTGTGTGGCGCGCTCTCTCTCTCGCGCTCTCTCTCTCGCGCTCTCTGTGTGGCGCGCTCTCTGTGTGGCGCGCTCTCTGTGTGGCGCTCTCTCTCTCGCGCTCTCTGTGTGGCGCTCTCTCTCTCGCGCTCTCTGTGTGGCGCTCTCTCTCTCGCGCTCTCTGTGTGGCGCTCTCTCTCTCGCGCTCTCTGTGTGGCGCTCTCTCTCTCGCGCTCTCTGTGTGGCGCTCTCTCTCTCGCGCTCTCTGTGTGGCGCTCTCTCTCGCGCTCTCTGTGTGGCGCTCTCTCTCTCGCGCTCTCTGTGTGGCGCTCTCTCTCTCGCGCTCTCTGTGTGGCGCTCTCTCTCTCGCGCTCTCTGTGTGCCGCTCTCTCTCTGTGTGCCGCTCTCTCTCTCGCGCTCTCTGTGTGCCGCTCTCTCTCGCTCTGTGTGTGCCGCTCTCTCTCGCTCTGTGTGTGGCGCTCTCTCTCGCTCTGTGTGTGGCGCTCTCTCGCTCTGTGTGTGGCGCTCTCTCTCGCTCTGTGTGTGGCGCTCTCTCTCGCTCTGTGTGTGGCGCTCTCTCTCGCTCTGTGTGTGGCGCTCTCTCTCGCTCTGTGTGGCGCTCTCTCTCGCTCTGTGTGGCGCTCTCTCTCGCTCTGTGTGGCGCTCTCTCGCTCTGTGTGGCGCTCTCTCGCTCTCTGTGTGGCGCTCTCTCTCGCTCTCTGTGTGGCGCTCTCTCTCGCTCTCTGTGTGGCGCTCTCTCTCGCTCTCTGTGTGGCGCTCTCTCTCTCTCTCTGTGTGGCGCTCTCTCTCGCTCTCTGTGTGGCGCTCTCTCTCGCTCTCTGTGTGGCGCTCTCTCTCGCTCTCTGTGTGGCGCTCTCTCTCGCTCTCTGTGTGGCGCTCTCTGTGTGGCGCTCTCGCTCTCTGGCGCTCTCTCTCTCTGGCGCTCTCTCTCTCGCTCTGTGTGGCGCTCTCTCTCTCTGTGTGTGGCGCTCTCTCTCTCTGTGTGTGGCGCTCTCTCTCTCTGTGTGACGCGCTCGCTCTCTCTCTCTGTGTGACGCGCTCGCTCTCTCTGTGTGGCACTCTCTCTCTCTCTCTGTGTTGCGCGCTCGCTCTCTCTCTCTGGCGCCCTCTCTCTCTCTCTGTGTGGCTGTCTCTCTCTCTCTGTGTGGCTCTCTCTCTCGCTCTCTGTGTGGCGCTCTCGCTCTCTGTGTGGCGCGCTCGCTCTCTGTGTGGCGCGCTCGCTCTCTGTGTGGCGCTCTCTCTCTCTGGCGCTCTCTCTCTCTCTGGCGCTCTCTCTCTCTCTGGCGCTCTCTCTCTCTCTGGCGCTCTCTCTCTCGCTCTGTGTGGCGCTCTCTCTCTCGCTCTGTGTGGTGCTCTCTCTCTCTCTCTGTGTGTGGCGCTCTCTCTCTCTCTCTGTGTGTGGCGCTCTCTCTCTCTGTGTGTGTGGCGCTCTCTCTCTGTGTGTGGCGCTCTCTCTCTCTGTGTGTGGCGCTCTCTCTCTCTGTGTGTGGCGCTCTCTCTCTCTGTGTGTGGCGCTCTCTCTCTCGCTCTGTGTGGCGCTCTCTCTCTCGCTCTGTGTGACGCGCTCTCTCTCTGTGTGTGGCGCGCTCTCTCTCTGTGTGTGGCACTCTCTCTCTCTCTGTGTTGCGCTCTCTCTCTCACTGTGGCGCACTCGCTCTCTCTCACTGTGGCGCACTCGCTCTCTCTCTCTGTGTGGCGCGCTCGCTCTCTCTCTCGCTCTCTTTCTCTCAGTGTGGCGCTCTCTCTCTGTGTGGCGCGCTCTCTCTCTCTCTGTGTGGCGCGCTCTCTCTCTCTCTCTCTGGCGCTCGCTCTCTCTCTCTCTGTGTGGCGCGCTCGCTCTCTCTCTCGCTCTCTCTCTCTGTGTGGCGCTCTCTCTCGCTCTCTCTGTGTGGCACGCTCTCTCTCGCTCTCTGTGTGGCTCGCTCTCTCTCGCTCTCTCTGTGTGGCACGCTCTCTCTCTTTGTGGCACGCTCTCTCTCTTTGTGGCACGCTCTCTCTCTCTGTGTGGCACGCTCTCTCTCTCTGTGTGGCACGCTCTCTCTCTCTGTGTGGCGCGCTCGCTCTGTGTGGCGCGCTCTCTCTCTCTCTGTGTGGCGCTCTCTCTCTCTCTGTGTGTGGCGCTCTCTCTCTCTCTGTGTGTGGCGCGCTCGCTCTCTCTCTGTGTGTGGCGCGCTCGCTCTCTCTCTGTGTGTGGCGCGCTCGCTCTCTCTGTGTGTGGCGCGCTCGCTCTCTGTGTGTGGCACTCTCTCTCTCTGTGTGTGGCGCGCTCGCTCTCTCTCTCTCTGGCGCCCTCTCTCTCTCTGGCGCGCTCTCTCTCTCTCTGTGTGGCTCTCTCTCTCTCTGTGTGGCTCTCTCTCTCTCTGTGTGGCTCTCTCTCTCTCTCTGTGTGGCTCTCTCTCTCTCTGTGTGGCTCTCTCTCTCTCTGTGGCTCTCTCTCTCTCTCTCTCTCTGCGCGCTCTCTCTCTGGCGCGCTCTCTCTCTCTCTGGCGCGCTCTCTCTGTGTGGCGCGCTCTCTCTGTGTGGCGCGCTCTCTCTGTGTGGCGCGCTCTTTCTGTGTGGCGCGCTCTCTCTCTCTCTCTGTGGCTCTCTCTCTCTGTGTGGCTCTCTCTCTCTCTGTGTGGCTCTCTCTCTCTCTCTCTCTGTGTGGCTCTCTCTCTCTCTCTCTCTCTCTCTGTGTGGCTCTCTCTCTCTCTCTCTGGCGCGCTCTCTCTCTCTGGCGCGCTCTCTCTCTCTGGCGCGCTCTCTCTCTCTCTGCGCGCTCTCTCTGTGTGGCGCGCTCTCTCTGTGTGGCGCGCTCTCTCTGTGTGGCGCGCTCTCTCTGTGTGGCGCGCTCTCTCTGTGTGGCGCGCTCTCTCTCTCTGTGTGGCGCGCTCTCTCTCACTGTGGCGCACTCGCTCTCTCTCTCTGTGTGGCGCGCTCGCTCTCTCTCTCGCTCTCTTTCTCTCAGTGTGGCGCTCTCTCTCTGTGTGGCGCGCTCTCTCTCTCTCTGTGGCGCTCGCTCTCTCTCTCTCTGTGTGTGCGCGCTCGCTCTCTCTCTCGCTCTCTCTCTCTGTGTGGCGCTCTCTCTCGCTCTCTGTGTGGCACGCTCTCTCTCGCTCTCTCTGTGTGGCACGCTCTCTCTCGCTCTCTCTGTGTGGCACGCTCTCTCTTTGTGGCACGCTCTCTCTCTCTGTGTGGCACGCTCTCTCTCTGTGTGGCACGCTCTCTCTCTCTGTGTGGCACGCTCTCTCTCTCTGTGTGCGCGCTCTCTCTCTGTGTGGCGCTCTCTCTCTCTCTGTGTGTGGCGCGCTCGCTCTCTCTCTGTGTGTGGCGCGCTCGCTCTCTCTCTGTGTGTGGCGCGCTCGCTCTCTCTGTGTGTGGCGCGCTCGCTCTCTCTGTGTGGCGCGCTCGCTCTCTGTGTGTGGCACTCTCTCTCTGTGTGTGGCGCGCTCGCTCTCTCTCTCTCTGGCGCCCTCTCTCTCTGGCGCGTCTCTCTCTCTCTGTGTGGCTCTCTCTCTCTGTGTGGCTCTCTCTCTCTCTGTGTGGCTCTCTCTCTCTGTGTGGCTCTCTCTCTCTCTGTGGCTCTCTCTCTCTCTGGCGCGCTCTCTCTGTGTGGCGCTCTCTCTCTGTGGGCGCGCTCTCTCTGTGTGGCGCGCTCTCTCTGTGTGGCGCTCTCTCTCTGTGTGCGCGCTCTCTCTGTGTGGCGCGCTCTCTGTGTGGCGCGCTCTCTCTGTGTGGCGCGCTCTCTCTGTGTGTGCGCGCTCTCTCTGTGTGGCGCGCTCTCTCTGTGTGGCGCGCTCTCTCTGTGTGGCGCGCTCTCTCTGTGGCGCGCTCTCTCTGTGTGGCGCGCTCTCTCTGTGTGGCGCGCTCTCTCTCGCGCTCTCTGTGTGGCGCTCTCTCTCTCGCTCTCTGTGTGGCGCTCTCTCTCTCGCGCTCTCTGTGTGGCGCTCTCTCTCTCGCTCTCTGTGTGGCGCTCTCTCTCGCGCTCTCTGTGTGGCGCTCTCTCTCTCGCGCTCTCTGTGTGGCGCTCTCTCTCTCGCGCTCTCTGTGTGCCGCTCTCTCTCTCGCGCTCTGTGTGGCGCTCTCTCGCGCTCTGTGTGTGGCGCTCTCTCTCGCTCTGTGTGTGGCGCTCTCTCTCGCTCTGTGTGTGGCGCTCTCTCTCGCTCTGTGTGTGGCGCTCTCTCTCGCTCTGTGTGTGGCGCTCTCTCGCTCTGTGTGTGGCGCTCTCTCTCGCTCTGTGTGTGGCGCTCTCTCTCGCTCTGTGTGTGGCGCTCTCTCGCTCTCTGTGTGGCGCTCTCTCGCTCTCTGTGTGGCGCTCTCTCGCTCTCTGTGTGGCGCTCTCTCTCGCTCTCTGTGTGGCGCTCTCTCTCGCTCTCTGTGTGGCGCTCTCTCTCGCTCTCTGTGTGGCGCTCTCTCTCGCTCTCTGTGTGGCGCTCTCTCGCTCTCTGTGTGGCGCTCTCTGTGTGGCGCGCTCGCTCTCTGTGTGGCGCGCTCGCTCTCTGGCGCTCTCTCTCTCTGGCGCTCTCTCTCTCTGGCGCTCTCTCTCGCTCTGTGTGGCGCTCTCTCTCTCGCTCTGTGTGGCGCTCTCTCTCTCGCTCTGTGTGGCGCTGTCTCTCTCGCTCTGTGTGGCGCTCTCTCTCTCTGTGTGACGCGCTCGCTCTCTCTGTGTGGCACTCTCTCTCTCTCTGTGTTGCGCGCTCGCTCTCTCCCTCTCTGGCGCCCTCTCTCTCTCTGTGTGGCTGTCTCTCTCTCTCTGTGTGGCTCTCTCTCTCGCTCTCTGTGTGGCGCGCTCGCTCTCTCTCTGTGTGTGGCGCGCTCGCTCTCTCTGTGTGGCGCGCTCGCTCTCTGTGTGTGGCACTCTCTCTCTCTGTGTGTGGCGCGCTCGCTCTCTCTCTCTCTCTGGCGCCCTCTCTCTCTCTCTGGCGCGCTCTCTCTCTCTCTGTGTGGCTCTCTCTCTCTCTGTGTGGCTCTCTCTCTCTCTCTGTGTGGCTCTCTCTCTCTCTGTGTGGCTCTCTCTCTCTCTGTGGCTTTCTCTCTCTCTCTGGCGCGCTCTCTCTCTCTCTGGCGCGCTCTCTCTCTCTCTGGCGCGCTCTCTCTGTGTGGCGCGCTCTCTCTGTGTGGCGCGCTCTCTCTGTGTGGCGCGCTCTTTCTGTGTGGCGCGCTCTCTCTCTCTCTCTGTGGCTCTCTCTCTGTGTGGCTCTCTCTCTCTCTGTGTGGCTCTCTCTCTCTCTCTCTCTCTGTGTGGCTCTCTCTCTCTCTCTGGCGCGCTCTCTCTCTCTGGCGCGCTCTCTCTCTCTGGCGCGCTCTCTCTGTGTGGCGCGCTCTCTCTGTGTGGCGCGCTCTCTCTCTCTGTGTGGCGCGCTCTCTCTGTGTGGCGCGCTCTCTCTCTCTGTGTGGCGCGCTCTCTCTCACTGTGGCGCACTCGCTCTCTCTCTGTGTGGCGCGCTCGCTCTCTCTCTCGCTCTCTTTCTCTCAGTGTGGCGCTCTCTCTCTGTGTGGCGCGCTCTCTCTCTCTCTCTCTGTGGCGCTCGCTCTCTCTCTCTCTCTGTGTGGCGCGCTCTCTCTGTGTGGCGCGCTCTCTCTCTCTGTGTGGCGCGCTCTCTCTCACTGTGGCGCACTCGCTCTCTCTCTCTGTGTGGCGCGCTCGCTCTCTCTCTCGCTCTCTTTCTCTCAGTGTGGCGCTCTCTCTCTGTGTGGCGCGCTCTCTCTCTCTCTCTCTGTGGCGCTCGCTCTCTCTCTCTCTCTGTGTGGCGCGCTCGCTCTCTCTCTCGCTCTCTCTCTCTGTGTGGCGCTCTCTCTCGCTCTCTCTGTGTGGCACGCTCTCTCTCGCTCTCTCTGTGTGGCACGCTCTCTCTCGCTCTCTCTGTGTGGCACGCTCTCTCTCTTTGTGGCACTCTCGCTCTCTCTGTGTGGCACGCTCTCTCTCTCTGTGTGGCACGCTCTCTCTCTCTGTGTGGCACGCTCTCTCTCTCTGTGTGGCGCGCTCTCTCTCTCTGTGTGGCGCTCTCTCTCTCTCTGTGTGTGGCGCGCTCGCTCTCTCTCTGTGTGTGGCGCGCTCTCTCTCTCTCTGTGTGTGGCGCGCTCGCTCTCTCTGTGTGTGGCGCGCTCGCTCTCTCTGTGTGGCGCGCTCGCTCTCTGTGTGTGGCACTCTCTCTCTCTGTGTGTGGCGCGCTCGCTCTCTCTCTCTCTGGCGCCCTCTCTCTCTCTGGCGCGCTCTCTCTCTCTGTGTGGCTCTCTCTCTCTCTGTGTGGCTCTCTCTCTCTCTGTGTGGCTCTCTCTCTCTCTGTGTGGCTCTCTCTCTCTCTGTGTGGCTCTCTCTCTCTCTGTGGCTCTCTCTCTCTATGGCGCGCTCTCTCTCTCTCTGGCGCGCTCTCTCTCTCTGGCGCGCTCTCTCTGTGTGGCGCGCTCTCTCTGTGTGGCGCGCTCTCTCTGTGTGGCGCGCTCTCTCTGTGTGGCGCGCTCTCTCTGTGTGGCGCGCTCTCTCTCTGTGTGGCGCGCTCTCTCTGTGTGGCGCGCTCTCTCTGTGTGGCGCGCTCTCTCTGTGTGGCGCGCTCTCTCTGTGTGGCGCGCTCTCTCTGTGTGGCGCGCTCTCTCTCGCGCTCTCTGTGTGGCGCGCTCTCTCTCGCGCTCTCTGTGTGGCGCTCTCTCTCTCGCGCTCTCTGTGTGGCGCTCTCTCTCTCGCGCTCTCTGTGTGGCGCTCTCTCTCTCGCGCTCTCTGTGTGGCGCTCTCTCTCTCGCGCTCTCTGTGTGCCGCTCTCTCTCTCGCGCTCTCTGTGTGCCGCTCTCCCCTCTCGCGCTCTGTGTGGCGCTCTCGCGCTCTGTGTGTGCGCTCTCTCTCGCTCTGTGTGTGCGCTCTCTCTCGCTCTGTGTGTGGCGCTCTCTCGCTCTGTGTGTGGCGCTCTCTCTCGCTCTGTGTGTGGCGCTCTCTCTCGCTCTGTGTGTGGCGCTCTCTCTCGCTCTGTGTGTGGCGCTCTCTCTCGCTCTGTGTGTGCGCTCTCTCTCGCTCTGTGTGTGGCGCTCTCTCGCTCTCTGTGTGGCGCTCTCTCGCTCTCTGTGTGGCGCTCTCTCTCGCTCTCTGTGTGGCGCTCTCTCTCGCTCTCTGTGTGGCGCTCTCTCTCGCTCTCTGTGTGGCGCTCTCGCTCTCTGTGTGGCGCGCTCGCTCTCTGTGTGGCGCGCTCGCTCTCTGGCGCTCTCTCTCTCTGGCGCTCTCTCTCTCTGGCGCTCTCTCTCTCGCTCTGTGTGGCGCTGTCTCTCTCGCTCTGTGTGGCGCTCTCTCTCTCTGTGTGTGGCGCTCTCTCTCTCTGTGTGACGCGCTCGCTCTCTCTGTGTGGCACTCTCTCTCTCTCTGTGTTGCGCGCTCGCTCTCTCCCTCTCTGGCGCCCTCTCTCTCTCTCTGTGTGGCTGTCTCTCTCTGTGTGGCTCTCTCTCTCGCTCTCTGTGTGGCGCTCTCGCTCTCTGTGTGGCGCGCTCGCTCTCTGTGTGGCGCGCTCGCTCTCTGTGTGGCGCGCTCGCTCTCTGTGTGGCGCTCTCTCTCTCTGGCGCTCTCTCTCTCTCTCTCTGGCGCTCTCTCTCTCTCTCTGGCGCTCTCTCTCGCTCTGTGTGGCGCTCTCTCTCTCGCTCTGTGTGGCGCTCTCTCTCTCGCTCTGTGTGTGGCGCTCTCTCTCTCTGTGTGTGGCGCTCTCTCTCTCTGTGTGTGGCGCTCTCTCTCTCTGTGTGTGGCACTCTCTCTGTCTGTGTGTGGCGCTCTCTCTCTCGCTCTGTGTGGCGCTCTCTCTCTCGCTCTGTGTGACGCGCTCGCTCTATCTGTGTGGCGCGCTCTCTCTCTGTGTTGCGCGCTCGCTCTCTGTGTGGCGCGCTCGCTCTCTGTGTGGCGCGCTCGCTCTCTCTCTCTCTGGCGCGCTCGCTCTCTCTCTCTCTGGCGCCCTCTCTCTCTCTCTGTGTGGCTGTCTCTCTCTCTCTCTGTGGCTCTCTCTCTCTCTCTCTGTGTGGCTCTCTCTCTCTCTCTCTGTGTGGCTCTCTCTCTCTCTCTCTCTGTGTGGCTCGCTCTCTCTCTCTCTGGCGCGCTCTCTCTCTCTCTGGCGCGCTCTCTCTGTGTGGCGCGCTCTCTCTGTGTGGCGCGCTCTCTCTGTGTGTGTGCGCTCTCTCTGTGTGCGCGCGCTCTCTCTGTGTGCGCGCTCTCTCTGTGTGGCGCGCTCTCTCTCTCTCTGTGGCGCGCTCTCTCTCTCTGTGTGGCGCGCTCTCTCTCTCTGTGGCGCGCTCTCTCTCTCTGTGTGGCGCGCTCTCTCTCTCTGTGTTGCGCGCTCTCTCTCTGTGTGGCGCACTCGCTCTCTTTCTCTCAGTGTGGCGCTCTCTCTCTGTGTGGCGCGCTCTCTCTCTCTCTCTCTGTGTGGCGCGCTCTCTCTCTCTCTCTGGCGCTCGCTCTCTCTCTCTCTCTGTGTGGCGCGCTCGCTCTCTCTCTCGCTCTCTCTCTCTGTGTGGCGCTCTCTCTCGCTCTCTCTGTGTGGCACGCTCTCTCTCGCTCTCTCTGTGTGGCACGCTCTCTCTCGCTCTCTCTGTGTGGCACGCTCTCTCTCTGTGGCACGCTCTCTCTCTCTGTGTGGCACGCTCTCTCTCTCTGTGTGGCGCGCTCGCTCTGTGTGGCGCGCTCTCTCTCTCTCTGTGTGGCGCTCTCTCTCTCTCTGTGTGGCGCTCTCTCTCTCTCTGTGTGTGCGCTCTCTCTCTCTCTGTGTGCTCTCTCTGTGTGCGCTCTCTCTCTGTGTGGCGCGCTCGCTCGTCTCTCTGTGTGTGGCGCGCTCGCTCTCTCTGTGTGGCGCGCTCGCTCTCTGTGTGTGGCACTCTCTCTCTCTGTGTGTGGCGCGCTCGCTCTCTCTCTCTGTGCGCCCTCTCTCTCTGCGCGCTCTCTCTCTCTCTGTGTGGCTCTCTCTCTGTGTGGCTCTCTCTCTCTCTGTGTGGCTCTCTCTCTCTGTGTGGCTCTCTCTCTCTGTGTGGCTCTCTCTCTCTCTGTGGCTCTCTCTCTCTCTCTGGCGCGCTCTCTCTCTCTCTGGCGCGCTCTCTCTCTGGCGCGCTCTCTGTGTGGCGCGCTCTCTCTGTGTGGCTCGCTCTCTCTGTGTGGCGCGCTCTCTCTCTGTGGCGCGCTCTCTCTGTGTGGCGCGCTCTCTCTGTGTGGCGCGCTCTCTCTGTGTGGCGCGCTCTCTCTGTGTGGCGCGCTCTCTCTGTGTGGCGCGCTCTCTCTGTGTGGCGCGCTCTCTCTGTGTGGCGCGCTCTCTCTGTGTGGCGCGCTCTCTCTGTGTGGCGCGCTCTCTCTGTGTGGCGCGCTCTCTCTGTGTGGCGCGCTCTCTCACTGTGTGGCGCGCTCTCTCTCACTGTGTGGCGCGCTCGCTCTTTCTCTCTCTCTCTCTGTGGCGCTCTCTCTCTCTCTCTGTGTGGCGCGCTCTCTCTCTCTCTCTGTGTGGCGCGCTCGCTCTCTCTGTGTGGCGCGTTCGCTCTCTCTGTGTGGGGCTCGCTCTCTCTCTCTCTCTGTGTGGCGCTCTCTCTCTGTGTGGCGCTCTCTCTCGCTCTCTCTGTTTGGCACGCTCTCTCTGTGTGGCACGCTCTCTGTGTGGCACGCTCTCTCTCTCTGTGTGGCGCTCTCTCTCTCTGTGTGGCGCGCTCGCTCTCTCTCTGTGTGGCGCGCTCGCTCTCTCTCTGTGTGGCGCGCTCGCTCTCTCTCTGTGTGCGCGCTCTGCTCTCTCTCTCTGTGTGGCGCGCTCGCTCTCTCTCTGTGTGCGCGCTCGCTCTCTCTGTCTGTGTGTGCGCGCTCTCTCTCTCTGTGTGCGCGCTCGCTCTCTCTGTGTGGCGCGCTCGCTCTCTCTGTGTGGCGCGCTCGCTCTCTCTGTGTGGCGCGCTCGCTCTCTCTGTGTGGCGCGCTCGCTCTCTCTGTGTGGCGCGCTCGCTCTCTCTGTGTGGCGCGCTCGCTCTCTCTGTGTGGCGCGCTCGCTCTCTCTGTGTGGCGCGCTCGCTCTCTCTGTGTGGCGCGCTCTCTCACTGTGTGGCGCGCTCTCTCTCACTGTGTGGCGCGCTCTCTCTCACTGTGTGGCGCGCTCGCTCTTTCTCTCTCTCTCTCTGTGGCGCGCTCGCTCTCTCTCTCTCTCGCTCTCTCAAATTCAAATTCAAACTGCTTTATTGGCATGAAAAACATTGTGTCAATATTGCCAAAGCAACAATGTATACAATATACATTGTAACAAAATTCTAAATGATAGCAAATATAAAATATAAAAGTGTAGTAAATAATAATACAAAATTAAATACAAAAATAATAATAATTACAGTAATAACAATAATAGCAATAACAATTAAGTTACTGCTTATTATGTAGATGTTATTATTCAGTGTCCCTCAGGCTATGGCAGGAAAATACATATTTGGCTGCAAGAGGAGCCATTGCTCCTTCGCCCATGAGTATTCTTAGTTTTTCCTCTGGGTTCAATTTGTAAAAATTTGGAATATGTTTAGTAATTTCTGTGAATAATGAATCTCTTTGTGAGGAATATTTATCACAGTAAAGGAGAAAGTGCATCTCTGTCTCTACCTCCCCTGTTATGCAGTGACCACATACACGCTCCTCTTTGGGTAGCCATGTCTTTTTATGTCTGCCGGTTTCTATTGCCAATCGGTGGTCACTCAGCCTGTACTTGGTAAGGATCTGTCTCTGCTTCGTATCTCTGACAGAGTAGAGATAATCAGCCAATTCATATTCTCTGTTTAGGGTCAGATAGCAATTTAGTCGGCTTTGGGATTTTGTTTCATTTTTCCAATGTTGTAAATATGATTCCTTTGATTGGTTCATGATTTTGCTTATTGGAATTCTTTCTTTTGAAGCAGTGCTGGTGTCAGCTTGGTTGGTGAGGTCCAACACCAGCTGACTGAGAGGGCTCGTTTCTGGGCTCAGCTCTTGGGTTTGAAGTGATTTAAATTGCAGACTTGAATTTGGACTTGAATTCAGATGTAGCCAAAATTTTAATGATCTTTTCTGTATTTTCATTATTACTGGAAAACGGCCCAATTCTGCCCTACATGCATTAGTTGGTGTATTTCTCTGAACTTGTAGGATTTTCCGACAGAATTCTGCATGTAGGGCTTCAATTGGATGTTTGTCCCACATTTTAAAGTCCAGTTTATTGAGTGGCCCCCAAACCTCACTTCCATAAAGAGCTATTGGTAGGATTACACTGTCAAATATTTTAGTCCAAATTCTAATTGGGATGTTGATTTTGAATAATTTCATTTTTATTGCATACATTGCTCTGCGGGCTTTTTCTTTGAGTGCATTCACTGCCATATTAAAGTTTCCCGATGCAGATATGGTCAGACCAAGATAGGTGTAATTTTTTGTGTGTTCAATTAAGGTGTTGTTCAGGGTGAATTTATATTTGTGTTTCTGACATCTGGTTTTTTTTTGGAAAATCATGATTTTAGTTTTTTGGAAATTTACTGCCAGGGCCCAATTATGGCAATATTGCTCCAGAATATTAATTTTCTGTTGAAGACCTTCTTTGGTTGGTGATAGAAGTACCACGTCATCAGCATATAGCAGGTATTTCACCTCTGTGTCAAATAGTGTGAGTCCTGGGGCTGGAGATTGGTCCAACATGTCTGCTAATTCATTGATATAAATGTTGAAAAGATTTGGACTCAAACTGCAGCCTTGTCTCACACCTCGACATTGTGAAAAAAATTCTGTTCTTTGGTTTTTGATTTTTATTGCACACTTGTTTTCTGTGTACATACATTTTATTAAGTCATATACCTTACCACCAAGTCCACTTTGTAGAATTTTGTAGAATAGCCCTTCGTGCCAAATCGAATCAAATGCTTTTTTAAAGTCAATAAAGCAAGCAAAGATTTTGCCCTCTTTTTTTTGGTGGACGTGTTTATTAATTAGTGTGTGTAAGGTGTATATATGGTCAGTAGTGCGATGGTTAGGGAGAAAGCCAATTTGACATTTACTTATTACATTTTTTTCTTGAAGAAAGGTTTGAATTCTTGAATTCAAAATGCTACAGAAAATCTTTCCCAAGTTACTGTTTACGCAAATTCCCCTGTAATTATTAGGGTCTGATTTGTCTCCACTTTTGTGGATAGGGGAGATGAGCCCCTGGTTCCAGACATCAGGGAAGCAGCCAGAAGTTAAAACCATGTTGAACAATTTAAGCACAGCATTTTGCAACTCAGGTGTGCTATTTTTCAGCATTTCATTTCTGATGTTGTCTAGACCACAAGCCTTCTTTGATTTAATAGATTTTAGCTTATCATTTAGTTCTTGTTGGGTTATTGGGTAATCTAATGGATTTTGGTTGTTTTTAATGACTGATTCAAGGATGTTCAATTTTTCTTTAATTTCTAATTGGTTCTGTTGCAAGTCTTTTTGTGGGATGTTTTTGTATAGATTATCAAAATAAGTTTTCCAAATTCCTACATCTTGTATTGCTAATTCTTGTGGCTTTGTTGTGCTTAAATTGTTCCACATGTCCCAGAACTGATTTTGGTCAATTGCGTTTTCAATTTCATCAAGTGTCCTGTTGGTATAATTAAATTTCTTGCGTTTCAGTGTTTGTTTATACTGTTTCAGAGTTTCAAAGTATTCATATCGTAGCTCTGGGTTGTTTTGCTGCTTATGTTTTTTGTTTGACATTTGTCTCAAGTGTTTTCTAATTGTTTCACATTCATTATCAAACCATTTGTCAGAAACATTTTGATTTTTGCTTCTGATGTTGCATTTCTTTGGTTTTCTCAAATTTGCTTTCGATGCTGCTTTTTGGAATATGCAGTTGATGTTTTGAGTAGCTGAATTGACACCATCTTTATTGTTTTGGTACCGTGAGTTATTGAAAAACTGTATAGAGTTCATTATTTCATTTGAGTTCAATGTTTCAGTGAATCTCTCTGCACTGTTTGGAGCCCATCTGTATGATTGGTTTATGTTGTAGAGTTTATTGGGCTGTTTTTTTGAATGAATATTGCCGGTTAATTTCTTCAGAAACACGTTGATCTGACTGTGATCTGACAAGGGTGTCTGTGGTCTGACAGTGAATGCACTAATGGAAGAGGGGTCAATGTCAGTGATGGCATAATCGACTACACTTGTCCCAAGGGCTGAGCAGTAAGTAAACTGACCTAAAGAGTCCCCTTTGATTCTACCATTAAGCATGTACAGGCCTAAGGCTCGACAGAGATGTACTAACTCCTTTCCATTTTTGTTCAGTATTTGGTCAGGACTGTTTCTATTATTTATAATAGGGCTACTGTATAAGGAGGGGTGTCCAAATATGTGGTGGTTACCTCCCGCATCAGTGTAGTCAGGCTCAGAACCTGTTCTTGCATTGAAATCTCCACAAAGAAGCACTTTACCCTGTGCCTGAAATGCAATGATTTCTGTCTGGAGATTGTCAAAAAACTGATCATCATAATATGATGAATCTGAAGGAGGAGCATAAGCTGCACATATGTATACATCGTTGTCACAATAGATTGTACCTTTGTTAAGTTTTAGCCAAATGTGAGAGGTACCTTTTTTCATTTCATCTAGCGCTAAGTCCCGCTTATGCCAAATGATGATTCCACCTGAGTCTCGGCCCCGTTTAACATGTTTATGTTTGATTGACGGTAGTAAACTTTCTCTATAGCCCGAGGGACACTGAGTATCTATGTCTCCACGACACCATGTTTCCAGTAGGATTATGATGTCCTGTCCCTTGATGTTTTTAAGCAATTCTGGATTTGTTGTTTTATAACCAAAATGTGAAGAGTATAGGCCCTGGATATTCCAAGAGCTGATAGTTAATGATCTCATTTATAATAAGTGATATTCACTGGTTTGAGTAAAGTACATCGAAAAAAAAACAAATAAAAATAATACTATATATATATATATATATATACATACACATACATACATATACACATACATACATACATATATATATATATATATATATATATATATATATATATATATATATATATATATATATATATATATATATATATACATACACATACATACACATACATACATACATACACACATACATACATACATACATACATACATACATACATACATACATACATACATACACACACACACACACACACACACACACACACACACACGCAGACACACACACGCAGACACACACACACACACCATCACACAGAATTATTATTATAATACCGGTGTCAATAAAATTAAGAACAGTTGTAAACAAATTAATAAGAATGGAATAAGATTGCACATAAAATAAGTACAATGCAATCTGCAACCCTGTGTGTGTGTGTGTGTGCGTGTGCGTGTGCGCGTGTGCGTGCGTGCCTGTGTGTGAATTAAAGGGACTGTCTAGCTCAGTAGTCTGCATATTAGTTGCAGTAGTTGGCGCACCTCTCCTATCTCTGATTGTTCTAGGGGTCTTCTGCCAGAGGTTACCTCAGCATATGTAGGCTGATGATCTGACTGATACAAGGTGTGGACTGCGTCATGTGGTCTACTTCCCTGAAGGGCAGTGTTCTGTCCGACCCTGGAGTAGTGGTCAGAGCTGTGTTGTGATGGGCTGGGTCTAGTAGAGCTGTGTTGTGATGACCTGGGTCTAGTAGAGCTGTGTTGTGATGGGCTGGGTCTACTGTGTTGTGATGGGCTGGGTCTAGTAGAGCTCTGTTGTGATGGGCTGGGTCTAGTAGAGCTATGTTGTGATGGGCCAGGTCTAGTAGAGCTGTGTTGTGATGGGATGGGTCTAGTCGTGCTGTCCTGAGGCGGGTCTGGTCTGGTAAATATGTGCTGTGGTGGGCCTGGTCTAGTATAGCTGTGCTGTAATAAGCTGTGTCTAGCTCTTTTCTCCTCGGGATGGTTGAGGTACTGTTGTTTCAGATGGTGGGGCGGGGGACCTTTGTTGCTGGGGTGATGGGTGTGTGGGTCCCTGCCAAGTGTTGCATCTTTTAGGTCCTTGGCAAAGGTTCTGATACTGTCCTGATCAAGATGTACATTATCATATAAGTGTTGACATGTCAGAGTGGGGTGGTGAGCCGTTCTGACGTTGAGCAGTGAGGCACAGTCCACAGTGATCTGTTGATTTATTTTGTCGATCAACTTTCCTGGGAAGTCTTTTCTTGGTAGGAGGGTGGACACAACTATATTGGTTGTAGGGAACATAGCCTGTGCCAGTTCTGCCACTCTTCTCACTGCCCCAGATACATTTTCACCTTTAGCATGAAGGTCGTTTGTGCCAGTGTGGATGATGATGTTGTCAGGGGTGTCAATCTTGGTCTGACTGAGTAGCTGCATTGCACTCTCAGCTGTAGGACACCAGAACTTATACACATTGTGTCTAGGGAATAATCTTTCCTGGACTAAGAACTTCCCATTTGAATCAATTAGGATTGCAGTTGTGGGTGATTTTCTGGGTGGCACAGACTGGGAGGCTGGTAAATTGACCTGGGCTGTAGCAGACTGGGATGCTGGTAAGTTGACCTGGGCTGGAGCAGACTGGGATGCTGGTAAGTTGACCTGGGCTGGAGCAGACTGGGATGCTGGAGGACCTGGGCTGGAGGAGACTGGGATGCTGGTACCTGGGCTGGAGCAGACTGGGATGCTGGTAAGTTGACCTGGGCTGGAGCAGACTGGGATGCTGGTAAGTTGACCTGGGCTGGAGCAGACTGGGATGCTGGTAAGTTGACCTGGGCTGGAGCAGACTGGGATGCTGGTAAGTTGACCTGGGCTGGAGCAGACTGGGATGCTGGTAAGTTGACCTGGGCTGGAGCAGACTGGGAGGCTGGTAGGTTGACCTGGGCTGGAGCAGTGTCATCAGGCTGTGTGGTGAAGGCCATGCTGGTCTCAGGTTCTGATTGTTTTATGCCAAGCTGGTGGACATGTTCTCCAGATACAGAGGACACAATGACTCGCTGCCGGTTGAGGGTGTCAATGTACCTCTCTTTTTGTTCTAGCTCCTTTCTTGTTGTGCTCAGATGGTCTCTGAGGTCATCATTTGTCTGACTCAGCTTGTCCATTCTGCTTTCTAATTTAGCAATAGATGCTCTGCTCTCCTCCCTGAACTGTTTCATCTCTTCTTTGAGTTTCTGGATAGTGTCCTCCTCTTGAAGCTTGTTCTCTCTGAGTTCTATGACCTCTGCTTCGACTAGAGAGAGGGTGTCGTGGAAACGTTGCATAGCAGGTGTTCTTATTGAAATTGACATGTCCTTGACTCTGTCTGCTGCAGGTGAGGTAGGTAGAGGGCCATTGAGTGCTTCCTGCTGGGTCACAGAGACCATTGGGGTCTGCTTTTCTCCATCTCCCTCCTTGACTTTTTCCTCAGTTTCTGAGATGATTTCAGCATCTGCTTTTAGGGCAGCAAACATATTCTCAAAAGCTTGGAGGCTTGAATCATTGCCTTGTATCAATACAGTTCCATTAATATATAAGTTTATTGTTTCATATGTGTTGCTCTGGTCAGCTTCTTCAAAAATGCTGATCTGACATCCTTGGCTGATGCCCCTCTTTTTTGAGAAGGGAAAATGTTTGCAAATAACCTTTTTCCATATGTTCCCTCGATTGGTATTAAAAATTAAATTTGCTCTTGTTTTGTAACTGGTAAGATCTGCAAACAGGCATTCATGGTTCTGTCCCATCAACAAACCTTTGAAACTTTTCTTAGCTTTCTCTGTTTGGATGTCTGGTGGGTAAACAATTTCCATAGCAACGCTGGTGATGTTTGCTACAATGTTGCAACAGAAGCAATGTTTCTTGTATTATGGTCTCTTGTTTCTTTAGAGGACTGTTTCACTTTGTTGTCCTTTTTCTTTTCCTTTTTCTTCTGTCCTTATTTTGTCCTTATTTTGTCTTCCTTTCTTCTGTTCTTTTTGTTATTCTTTGATAGCTAGCTAGCTTCTTCCAGGAGAGTCCCTAGCAACTGCTTAGCAACAAGTAAACAATTCAGCTAGCAATTCAGCTAGCTAAGATAACTGTACAATTCTATGAAAAATAGTTACTTTTTCAAAAGCCTGTCTTTTTGGTTTGTTGCTTGTTTTGTCTTCTATTGAGTCTTGCGGTTTTCTTTTGATTTTTTCGATGTACTTCACTCTAAAAAACCATTTAAATCTCAATATATACAGGAGCTCATTTTTCAGCAGCTGCTCAATTTGGAACTTCGGAACTCACACACTCTCTGTGTGGTGCTCGCTCTCTCTCTCTGTGTGGCGCTCTCTCTCTCTGTGTGGCGCTCTCTCTCTCTCTCTGTGTGGCGCTCTCTCTCTCTCTCTCTGTGTGGCGCTCTCTCTCTCTGTGTGGCGCTCTCTCTCTCTCTCTCTGTGTGGCGCTCTCTCTCTGTGTGGCGCTCTCTCTCGCTCTCTCTGTGTGGCAAGCTCTCTCTCTCTGTGTGGCGCGCTCGCTCTCTCTCTGTGTGGCGCGCTCGCTCTCTCTCTGTGTGGCGCGCTCGCTCTCTCTCTGTGTGGCGCGCTCGCTCTCTCTGTGTGGCGCGCTCGCTCTCTCTGTGTGGCGCGCTCGCTCTCTCTGTGTGGCGCGCTCGCTCTCTCTGTGTGGCGCGCTCGCTCTCTCTGTGTGGCGCGCTCGCTCTCTCTGTGTGGCGCGCTCGCTCTCTCTGTGTGGCGCGCTCGCTCTCTGTGTGGCGCCATCTCTCTCTCTGTGTGGCGCTCGCTCTCTCTCTCTCTCTCTGTGTGGCGCTCGCTCTCTCTCTCTGTGTGGCGCTCTCTCTCTCTCTGTGTGGCGCTCGCTCTCTCTCTCTGTGTGGCGCTCTCTCTCTCTCTCTCTCTCTCTGTGTGGCGCTCGCTCTCTCTCTCTGTGTGGCGCTCTCTCTGTGTGGTGCGCTCTCTCTCTCTGTGTGGCACGCTCTCTCTCACTGTGTAGCGCTCGCTCTCTCTCTGTGTGCGCGCTCTCTCTCTCTCTCTCGCTCTCTCTCTCTGTGGCGCGCTCTCTCTCTCTCTGTGGCGCGCTCTCTCTCTCTCTGTGGCGCGCTCTCTCTCTGTGGCGCGCTCTCTCTCTCTCTCTCTCTGTATGGCGCTCTCTCTCTCTCTCTGTGTGGCGCTCGCTCTCTCTCTGTGTGGCGCTCTCTCTGTTTGGCACGCTCTCTCTCGCTCTCTCTGTGTGGCACTCTCTCTCTCTGTGTGGCGCGCTCTCTCTCTCTGTGTGGCGCGCTCGCTCTCTCTCTGTGTGGCGCGCTCGCTCTCTCTCTGTGTGGCGCGCTCGCTCTCTCTCTGTGTGGCGCGCTCGCTCTCTCTGTGTGGCGCGCTCGCTCTCTCTCTCTTTGGCGCTCTCTCTCTCTTTGGCGCTCTCTCTCTCTTTGGCGCTCTCTCTCTCTCTGTGTGGCGCCATCTCTCTCTCTGTGTGGCGCTCGCTCTGTCTCTCTCTGTGTGGCGCTCTCTCTCTCTCTGTGTGGTGCTCGCTCTCTCTCTCTGTGTGGCGCTCGCTCTCTCTCTCTCTGTGTGGCGCGCTCTCTCTCTCTGTGTGGCGCTCTCTCTCTCGCTCTGTGTGTGGCTCTCTCTCTCTGTGTGGCGCGCTCGCTCTCTGTGTGGCGCGCTCGCTCTCTGTGTGGCGCTCTCTCTCTCTGTGTGGCGCTCTCTCTCTCTGTGTGGCGCTCTCTCTCTGTGTGGCGCTCTCTCTCTCTGTGTGGCGCTCTCTCTCTGTGTGGCGCTCTCTCTCTCTCAGTGTGGCGCTCTCTCTCTCTGTGTGGCTCGCTCTCTCTGTGTGGCGCGCTCTCTCTGTGTGGCGCTCTCTCTCTCTGTGTGGCGCTCTCTCTCTCTCTGTGTGGCGCTCTCTCTCTCTGTGTGGCGCTCTCTCTCTCTCTGTGGCGCTCTCTTCTCTCTGCGCTTGCTCTCTCTGGCGCTCTCGCTCTCTCTGTGTGGCGCTCGCTCTCTCTGTGTGGCTCGCTCTCTCTGTGTGGCGCGCTCTCTCTGTGTGGCGCGC
Source organism: Oncorhynchus masou masou (assembly GCF_036934945.1). Classification (NCBI taxonomy): domain Eukaryota; kingdom Metazoa; phylum Chordata; class Actinopteri; order Salmoniformes; family Salmonidae; genus Oncorhynchus; species Oncorhynchus masou. The sequence goes on from NC_088228.1 coordinate 26,033,881, forward strand.
TCTCTCTCTCTCTGTGTGTGGCGCTCTCTCTCTCTCTGTGTGGCGCGCTCTCTCTCTCTCTGTGTGGCGCGCTCTCTCTCTCGCTCTGTGGCGCGCTCTCTCTCTCTCTGTGTGGCGCTCTCTCTCTCAGTGTGGCGCTCTCTCTCTCTCAGTGTGGCGCTCTCTCTCTCTCTGCGCTTGCTCTCTCTCTCTGTGTGGCGCTCTCTCTCTCTGTGTGGCTCGCTCTCTCTGTGTGGCTCGCTCTCTCTGTGTGGCGCGCTCTCTCTGTGTGGCGCGCTCTCTCTGTGTGGCGCGCTCTCTCTGTGTGCGCGCTCTCTCTCTCTCTGTGGCGCTCTCTCTCTCTCTGTGTGGCGCTCTCTCTCTCTGTGTGGCGCTCTCTCTCTCTGTGTGGCGCTCTCTCTCTCTCTGTGTGGCGCTCTCTCTCTCTCTGTGTGGCGCTCTCTCTCTCTCTGTGTGGCGCTCTCTCTCTCTGTGTGGCGCTCTCTCTCTCTCTGTGTGGCGCTCTCTCTCTCTGTGTGGCGCTCTCTTCTCTCTCAGTGTGGCTCTCTCTCTCTCTCTGCGCTTGCTCTCTCTGGCGCTCTCTCTCTCTCTGTGTGGCGCTCGCTCTCTCTGTGTGGCGCGCTCTCTCTGTGTGGCGCGCTCTCTCTCTCTGTGTGTGGCGCTCTCTCTCTCTGTGTGGCGCGCTCTCTCTCTCTCTGTGTGGCGCGCTCTCGCTCTGTGGCGCGCTCTCTCTCGCTCTGTGTGGCGCTCTCTCTCGCTCTGTGTGGCGCTCTCTCTCGCTCTGTGTGGCGCTCTCTCTCTCGCTCTGTGTGGCTCTCTCTCTCGCTCTGTGTGGCGCTCTCTCTCTCGCTCTGTGTGGCGCTCTCCCTCTCGCTCTGTGTGGCGCTCTCTCTCGCTCTGTGTGGCGCTCTCTCTCGCTCTGTGTGGCGCTCTCTCTCGCTCTGTGTGGCGCTCTCTCTCGCTCTGTGTGGCGCGCTCTCTCGCTCTGTGTGGCGCTCTCTCTCTCGCTCTGTGTGGCACTCTCTCTGTGTGGCGCGCTCTCTCTCGCTCTGTGTGGCGCTCTCTCTCTCTGTGTGTGGCGCGCTCGCTCTCTGTGTGGCGCGCTCGCTCTCTGTGTGGCGCGCTCGCTCTGTGTGGCGCGCTCGCTCTGTGTGGCGCGCTCGCTCTGTGTGGCGCGCTCGCTCACTCTGTGTGGCGCGCTCGCTCTCTCTGTGTGGCGCTCGCTCTCTCTGTGTGGCGCTCGCTCTCTCTGTGTGCGCTCTCTCTCTGTGTGGCGCTCTCTCTCTGTGTGCGCTCTCTCTCTCTCTGTGGCGCTCTCTCGCTCTGTGTGGCGCTCTCTCTCGCTCTGTGTGGCGCTCTCTCTCGCTCTGTGTGGCGCTCTCTCTCGCTCTGTGTGGCGCTCTCTCTCTCGCTCTGTGTGGCGCTCTCTCTCGCTCTGTGTGGCGCTCTCTCGCTCTGTGTGGCGCTCTCTCGCTCTGTGTGCGCGCTCTCTCTCGCTCTGTGTGGCGCTCTCTCTCTCGCTCTGTGTGGCGCTCTCTCTCTCGCTCTGTGTGGCGCTCTCTCTCTCGCTCTGTGTGGCGCTCTCTCTCGCTCTGTGTGGCGCTCTCTCTGTGTGGCGCTCTCTCTCTGTGTGTGCGCTCTCTCTGTGTGGCGCTCTCTCTCTGTGTGCGCTCTCTCTCTGTGTGCGCTCTCTCTCTCTTTGTGTGGCGCTCTCTCTCGCTCTGTGTGGCGCTCTCTCTCGCTCTGTGTGGCGCTCTCTCTCGCTCTGTGTGGCGCTCTCTCTCGCTCTGTGTGGCGATCTCTCTCTCGCTCTGTGTGGCGCTCTCTCTCGCTCTGTGTGGCGCTCTCTCTCGCTCTGTGTGGCGCTCTCTCTCTCGCTCTGTGTGGCGCTCTCTCTCTCGCTCTGTGTGGCGCTCTCTCTCTCGCTCTGTGTGGCACTCTCTCTGTGTGGCGCGCTGCTCTCTGTGTGGTGCGCTCGCTCTGTGTGGCGCGCTCGCTCTCTCTGTGTGGCGCGCTCGCTCTCTCTGTGTGGCGCTCGCTCTCTCTGTGTGGCGCTCGCTCTCTCTGTGTGGCGCTCGCTCTCTCTGTGTGGCGCTCTCTCTCTCTGTGTGGCGCTCTCTCTCTCTGTGTGGCGCTCTCTCGCTCTCTCTGTGTGGCGCGCTCGCTCTCTCTGTGTGGCGCGCTCGCTCTCTCTGTGTGGCGCGCTCGCTCTCTGTGTGGCGCGCTCGCTCTCTCTGTGCGCTCGCTCTCTGTGTGGCGCTCTCTCTCTCTGTGGCGCTCTCTCTGTGTGGCGCTCTCTCTCTCTGTGTGGCGCTCTCTCTCTCTCTCTCTGTGTGGCGCTCTCCCTCGCTCTGTGTGTGGCGCTCTCTCTCTCTGTGTGTGGCGCGCTCGCTCTCTGTGTGGCGCGCTCGCTCTCTGTGTGGCGCGCTCGCTCTCTGTGTGGCGCGCTCGCTCTCTGTGTGGCGCGCTCGCTCTCTGTGTGGCGCGCTCGCTCTCTGTGTGGCGCGCTCGCTCTCTGTGTGGCGCGCTCGCTCTCTGTGTGGCGCGCTCGCTCTCTGTGTGGCGCGCTCGCTCTCTGTGGCGCTCTCTCTCTCTCTGGCGCTCTCTCTCTGGCGCTCTCTCTCTGGCTCGCTCTCTCTCCCTCTGTGTGGCTCGCTCTCTCTCTCTCTCTGAGTGGCTCTCTCTCTCTCTCCCTCTGTGTGGCTCGCTCTCTCTCTCTCTGGCACGCTCTCTCTCTCTGGCGCGCTCTCTCTCTCTCTCTGGCGCGCTCTCTCTGTGTGGCGCGCTCTCTCTCTCTCTGTGGCGCGCTTGCTCTCTCTCTGTGTGGCGCGCTCGCTCTCTCTCTCTGTGTGGCGCTCTCTCTCTCGCTCTGTGTGGCGCTCTCTCTCGCTCTGTGTGGCGCTCTCTCTCTCGCTCTGTGTGGCACTCTCTCTGTGTGGCGCTCTCTCTCTCTCTCTCTGTGTGGCGCTCTCTCTCTCTGTGTGGCGCTCTCTCTCTCTCTCTGTGTGGCGCTCTCTCTCGCTCTGTGTGGCGCTCTCTCTCGCTCTGTGTGGCGCTCTCTCTCGCTCTGTGTGGCACTCTCTCTCGCTCTGTGTGGCGCTCTCTCTCGCTCTCTGTGTGGCGCTCTCTCTCGCTCTGTGTGGCGCTCTCTCTCGCTCTCTGTGTGGCGCTCTCTCTCTCGCTCTGTGTGGCGCTCTCTCTCGCTCTGTGTGGCGCTCTCTCTCTCGCTCTGTGTGGCGCTCTCTCTCTCGCTCTGTGTGGCGCTCTCTCTCTCGCTCTGTGTGGCGCTCTCTCTCTCGCTCTGTGTGGCGCTCTCTCTCTCTCGCTCTGTGTGGCACTCTCTCTGTGTGGCGCGCTCGCTCTCTGTGTGGCGCGCTCGCTCTGTGTGGCGCGCTCGCTCTCTCTGTGTGGCGCGCTCGCTCTCTCTGTGTGGCGCGCTCGCTCTCTCTGTGTGGCGCTCGCTCTCTCTGTGTGGCGCTCGCTCTCTCTGTGTGGCGCTCGCTCTCTCTGTGTGGCGCTCTCTCTCTCTGTGTGGCGCTCTCTCTCTCGCTCTGTGTGGCGCTCTCTCTCGCTCTGTGTGGCGCGCTCGCTCTCTCTGTGTGGCGCGCTCGCTCTCTGTGTGGCGCGCTCGCTCTCTCTGTGTGGCGCGCTCGCTCTCTCTGTGTGGCGCTCGCTCTCTCTGTGTGGCGCTCGCTCTCTCTGTGTGGCGCTCGCTCTCTCTGTGTGGCGCTCTCTCTCTGTGTGGCGCTCTCTCTCGCTCTGTGTGGCGCTCTCTCTCGCTCTGTGTGGCGCGCTCGCTCTCTCTGTGTGGCGCGCTCGCTCTCTGTGTGGCGCGCTCGCTCTCTCTGTGTGGCGCGCTCGCTCTCTCTGTGTGGCGCTCGCTCTCTCTGTGTGGCGCTCGCTCTCTCTGTGTGGCGCTCGCTCTCTCTGTGTTTCGTTCGCTCGCTCTGTGTGGCGCTCTCTCTCTCGCTCTGTGTGGCGCGCTCTCTCTCGCTCTGTGTGGCGCTCTCTCTCGCTCTGTGTGGCGCGCTCGCTCTGTGTGGCGCGCTCGCTCTCTCTGTGTGGCGCTCGCTCTCTGTGTGGCGCTCTCTCTCTGTGTGGCGCTCTCTCTCTCTGTGTGGCGCTCTCTCTCTCTCTCTCTCTGTGGCGCTCTCTCTCTCTCTGTGTGGCGCTCTCTCTCTCTCTGTGTGTGTGGCTCTCTCTCTCTCTGTGTGTGTGGCGCTCTCTCTCTCGCTCTGTGTGGCGCTCTCTCTCTCGCTCTGTGTGGCGCTCTCTCTCGCTCTGTGTGGCGCTCTCTCTCTCGCTCTGTGTGGCGCTCTCTCTCTCGCTCTGTGTGGCGCTCTCTCTCGCTCTGTGTGGCGCTCTCTCTCTCGCTCTGTGTGGCACTCTCTCTGTGTGGCGCGCTCGCTCTCTGTGTGGCGCGCTCGCTCTGTGTGGCGCGCTCGCTCTCTCTGTGTGGCGCGCTCGCTCTCTCTGTGTGGCGCTCGCTCTCTCTGTGGCGCGCTCTCTCTGTGTGGCGCGCGCTCTCTGTGTGGCGCTCGCTCTCTCTGTGTGCGCTCTCTCTCTCTCTGTGGCGCTCTCTCTCGCTCTGTGTGGCGCTCTCTCGCTCTGTGTGGCGCGCTCGCTCTCTCTGTGTGGCGCGCTCGCTCTCTGTGTGGCGCGCTCGCTCTCTCTGTGTGGCGCGCTCGCTCTCTCTGTGTGGCGCTCGCTCTCTCTGTGTGGCGCTCGCTCTCTCTGTGTGGCGCTCGCGCTCTCTGTGTGGCGCTCGCTCTCTCTGTGTGGCGCTCGCTCTCTCTGTGTGGCGCTCGCTCTCTCGCTCTGTGTGGCGCTCTCTCTCTCGCTCTGTGTGGCGCGCTCTCTCTCGCTCTGTGTGGCGCTCTCTCTCGCTCTGTGTGGCGCGCTCGCTCTGTGTGGCGCGCTCGCTCTCTCTGTGTGGCGCTCGCTCTCTGTGTGGCGCTCTCTCTCTGTGGCGCTCTCTCTGTGTGGCGCTCTCTCTCTCTGTGTGGCGCTCTCTCTCTGTGTGGCGCTCTCTCTCTCTGTGTGTGTGGCTCTCTCTCTCTGTGTGTGTGGCGCTCTCTCTCTCTCTGTGTGTGGCGCTCTCTCTCTCGCTCTGTGTGGCGCTCTCTCTCTCTCTCTGTGTGGCGCTCTCCCTCGCTCTGTGTGTGGCGCTCTCCCTCGCTCTGTGTGTGGCGCTCTCTCTCTCTGTGTGTGGCGCGCTCGCTCTCTGTGTGGCGCGCTCTCTCTCTGTGTGGCGCGCTCGCTCTCTGTGTGGCGCGCTCGCTGTCTGTGTGGCGCGCGCTCTCTGTGTGGCGCGCTCGCTCTCTGTGTGGCGCGCTCGCTCTCTGTGTGGCGCGCTCGCTCTCTGTGTGGCGCGCTCGCTCTCTGTGTGGCGCGCTCGCTCTCTGTGGCGCTCTCTCTCTCTCTGGCGCTCTCTCTCTGGCGCTCTCTCTCTGGCTCGCTCTCTCTCCCTCTGTGTGGCTCGCTCTCTCTCTCTCTCTGAGTGGCTCTCTCTCTCTCTCTCCCTCTGTGTGGCTCGCTCTCTCTCTCTCTGGCACGCTCTCTCTCTCTCTCTGGCGCGCTCTCTCTGTGTGGCGCGCTCTCTCTCTCTGTGTGGCGCGCTCTCTCTCTCCCTGTGTGGCGCGCTCGCTCTCTCTCTCTGTGTGGCGCTCTCTCTCTCTGTGGCGAGCTCTCTCTCGCTCTCTGTGTTGCGCGCTCTGTCTCGCTCTCTGTGTGGCGCGCTCTCTCGCTCTCTGTGTGGCGCGCTCTCTCTCTCGCTCTCTGTGTGGCGCGCTCTCGCTCTCTGTGTGGCGCGCTCTCTCTCGCTCTCTGTGTGGCGCGCTCTCTCTCTTGCTCTCTGTGTGGCGCGCTCTCGCTCTGTGTTGCGCGCCTTCGCTCTGTGTGGTGTGCTCTAGCTCTCTGTGTGGCGCGCTCTCGCTCTCTGTGTGGCGCGCTCTCGCTCTCTGTGTGGCGCGCTCTCGCTCTCTGTGTGGCGCGCTCTCTCTCTCTGTGTGGCGCGCTCTCTCTCTCTGGCGCTCTCTCTGGCGCTCTCTCTCTCTCTGGCTCGCTCTCTCTCTCTGTGTGGCTCGCTCTCTCTCCCTCTGTGTGGCGCTCTCTCTCTCTCTCTCTGAGTGGCGCGCTCTCTCTCTCTGGCGCGCTCTCTCTCTGGCGCGCTCTCTCTCTCTGGCGCGCTCTCTCTCTCTCTGGCGCGCTCTCTCTCTTTCTCTGGCACGCTCTCTCTGTGTGGCGCGCTCTCTCTCTCTCTGTGTGGCGCGCTCTCTCTCTGTGTGGCGCGCTCTCTCTCTGTGTGGCGCGCTCTCTCTCTCTGTGTGGCGCGCTCTCTCTCTCTCTGTGTGGCGCGCTCTCTCTCTGTGTGGCGCGCTCGCTCTCTCTCTCTGTGTGGCGCGCTCGCTCTCTCTCTGTGTGGCGCGCTCACTCTCTCTCTGTGTGGCGCGCTCGCTCTCTCTCTCTGTGTGGCGCGCTCGCTCTCTCTCTGTGGCGCGCTCTCTGTGTGGCGCGCTCTCTCGCTCTCTGTGTGGCGCGCTCTCTTGCTCTCTGTGTGGCGCGCTCTCTCTCTCTCTGGCGCTCTCTCTCTCTCTGTTGCGTGCTCTCTCTCTGTGTTGCGTGCTCTCTCTCTCTGTGTTGCGCGCTCTCTCTCTCTGTGTTGCGCGCTCTGTCTCTCTCTCTCTGTGTGGCGCGCTCTCTCTCTGTGTTGCGCGCTCTCTCTCTCTGTGTGGCGCTCTCTCTCTCTCTCTCTTTGGCGGGCTCTCTCTCGCTCTCTGTGTGGCGCGCTCTCTGTGTGGCGCGCTCTCTCTCGCTCTCTGTGTGGCGCGCTCTCGCTCTGTGTGGCGCGCTCTCGCTCTCTGTGTGGCGCGCTCTCTCTCGCTCTCTGTGTGGCGCGCTCTCTCTCGCTCTCTGTGTGGCGCGCTCCTTCTCTCTGTGTGGCGCGTGCTCGCGCTCTCTCTGTGTGGTGCGCTCTCTCTCTGTGTGGCGCGCTCTCTGTGTCGCTCGCGCTCTCTCTGTGTCGCTCGCGCTCTCTCTGTGTGGCGCGTTCTCTTTTACATTTACATTACATTTAAGTCATTTGGCAGACGCTCTTATCCAGAGCGACTTACAAATTGGTGAATTCACCTTATGACATCCAGTGGAACAGCCACTTTACAATACTGCATCTAAATCATTTAAGGGGGGGGTGAGAAGGATTACTTTATCCTATCCTAGGTATTCCTTAAAGAGGTGGGGTTTCAGGTGTCTCCGGAAGGTGGTGATTGACTCCGCTGTCCTGGCGTCGTGAGGGAGTTTGTTCCACCATTGGGGGGCCAGAGCAGCGAACAGTTTTGACTGGGCCTGATCAGAGCCTGGAGGTACTGCGGTGCCGTTCCCCTCACAGCTCCGTAGGCAAGCACCATGGTCTTGTAGCGGATGCGAGCTTCAACTGGAAGCCAGTGGAGAGAGCGGAGGAGCGGGGTGACGTGAGAGAACTTGGGAAGGTTGAACACCAAACGGGCTGCGGCGTTCTGGATGAGTTGTAGGGGTTTAATGGCACAGGCATTGAGCCCAGCCAACAGCGAGTTGCAGTAATCCAGACGGGAGATGACAAGTGCCTGGATTAGGACCTGCGCCGCTTCCTGTGTGAGGCAGGGTCGTTCTCTGCGGATGTTGTAGAGCATGAACCTACAGGAACGGGATACCGCCTTGATGTTAGTTGAGAACGACAGGGTGTTGTCCAGGATCACGCCAAGGTCCTCTGGGAGGAGGACACAATGGAGTTGTCAACCGTGATGGCGAGATCATGGAACGGGCAGTCCTTCCCCGGGAGGAAGAGCAGCTCCGTCTTGCCGAGGTTCAGCTTGAGGTGGTGATCCGTCATCCACACTGATATGTCTGCCAGACATGCAGAGATGCGATACGCCACCTGGTCATCAGAAGGGGGAAAGGAGAAGATTAATTGTGTGTCGTCTGCATAGCAATGATAGGAGAGACCATGTGAGGTTATGACAGAGCCAAGTGACTTGGTGTATAGCGAGAATAGGAGAGGGCCTAGAACAGAGCCCTGGGGGACACCAGTGGTGAGAGCGCGTGGCGAGGAGACAGATTCTCGCCACGCCACCTGGTAGGAGCGACCTGTCAGGTAGGACGCAATCCAAGCGTGGGCCGCGCCGGAGATGCCCAACTCGGAGAGGGTGGAGAGGAGGATCTGATGGTTCACAGTATCGAAGGCAGCCGATTAGGTCTAGAAGGATGAGAGCAGAGGAGAGAGAGTTAGCTTTAGCAGTGCGGAGCGCCTCCGTGATACAGAGAAGAGCAGTCTCAGTTGAATGACTAGTCTTGAAACCTGACTGATTTGGATCAAGAAGGTCATTCTGAGAGAGATAGCGGGAGAGCTGGCCAAGGACGGCACGTTCAAGAGTTTTGGAGAGAAAAGAAAGAAGGGATACTGGTCTGTAGTTGTTGACATCGGAGGGATCGAGTGTAGGTTTTTTCAGAAGGGGTGCAACTCTCGCTCTCTTGAAGACGGAAGGGACTTAGCCAGCGGTCAGGGATGAGTTGATGAGCGAGGTGAGGTAAGGGAGAAGGTCTCCGGAAATGGTCTGGAGAAGAGAGGAGGGGATAGGGTCAAGCGGGCAGGTTGTTGGGCGGCCGGCCGTCACAAGAAGCGAGATTTCATCTGGAGAGAGAGGGGAGAAAGAGGTCAGAGCACAGGGTAGGGCAGTGTGAGCAGAACCAGCGGTGTCGTTTGACTTAGCAAACGAGGACCGGATGTCGTCGACCTTCTTTTCAAAATGGTTGACGAAGTCATCTGCATAGAGGGAGGAGGATTCAGGAGGGAGGAGAAGGTGGCAAAGAGAAAAAAAAAAAAAAAAATATCCCATTTAGCAGACGCTTTTGTCCAAAGCGACTTACAAGTCGGCTGGGGCCACTACTTTTTACATATGGGTGGCCCCAGCGGGAATCGAACCCACGACGCTTGGCGTTGCAAGCGCCATGCTCTACCGACTGAGCCACACAGGACTCAGAGCTTCCTAGGGTTAGAGGCAGATGCTTGGAATTTAGAGTGGTAGAAAGTGGCTTTAGCAGCAGAGACAGAGGAGGAAAATGTAGAGAGGAGGGAGTGAAAGGATGCCAGGTCCGCAGGGAGGCGAGTTTTCCTCCATTTCCGCTCGGCTGCCCGGAGCCCTGTTCTGTGTGGCGCGTTCTCTCTGTGTGGCGCGTTCTCTCTGTGTGGCGTGCGTGCTCTCTCTCTGTGTGGCGCGCTCTCTCTCTCTGTGTGGCGCGCTCTCTCTCTCTCTGTGTGGCGCGCTCTCTCTCTCTCTGTGTGGCGCGCTCTCTCTCTGTGTGGCGCGCTCTCTCTCTGTGTGGCGCGCTCTCTCTCTCTGTGTGGCGCGCTCTCTCTCTGTGTGGCGCTCGCTCTCTCTCTCTCTGTGTGGCGCTCGCTCTCTCTCTCTGTGTGGCGCGCTCTCTCTCTCTCTGTGTGGCGCTCTCTCTCTCTGTGTGGCGCGCTCTCTCTCTCTGTGTGGCGTTCTCTCTCTCTCTGTGTGGCTCTCTCTCTCTGTGTGGCGCTCTCTCTCTCTGTGTGGCGCTCTCTCTCTCTGTGTGGCGTTCTCTCTCTGTGTGGCTCTCTCTATCTGTGTGGCTCTCTCTCTGTGTGGCGCTCTCTCTCTGTGTGGCGCTCTCTCTCTCTGTGTGTGTGGCGCTCTCTCTCTCTCTGTGTGTGGCTCTCTCTCTCGCTCTGTGTGGCGCTCTCTCTCTCGCTCTGTGTGGCGCTCTCTCTCTCGCTCTGTGTGGCGCTCTCTCTCTCGCTCTGTGTGGCGCTCTCTCTCTCGCTCTGTGTGGCGCTCTCTCGCTCTGTGTGTGGCGCTCTCCCTCGCTCTGTGTGTGGCGCTCTCCCTCGCTCTGTGTGTGGCGCGCTCGCTCTCTGTGTGGCGCGCTCGCTCTCTGTGTGGCGCGCTCGCTCTCTGTGTGGCGCGCTCGCTCTCTCTGGCGCTCTCTCTCTTTCTGTGTGGCTCTCTCTCTGTGTGGCGCGCTCTCTCTGTGTGGCGCGCTCTCTCTCTCTCTGTGTGGCGCGCTCTCTCTCTCTCTGTGTGGCGCGCTCTCTCTCTCTATGTGTGGCGCGCTCTCTCTCTCTCTATGTGTGGCGCGCTCGCTCTCTCTGTGTGGCGCTCGCTCTCTCTGTGTGGCGCTCGCTCTCTGTGTGGCGCTCTCTCTCTCTGTGGCGCTCTCTCTCTCTGTGGCGCTCTCTCTGTGTGGCGCTCTCTCTCTCTGTGTGGCGCTCTCTCTCTCTGTGTGGCGCTCTCTCTCTCTCTGTGTGGCGCTCTCTCTGTGTGGCGCTCTCTCTCTCTCTGTGTGTGTGGCACTCTCTCTCTCTCTGTGTGTGGCTCTCTCTCTCTCGCTCTGTGTGGCGCTCTCTCTCTCTCGCTCTGTGGCTCTCCCTCGCTCTGTGTGTGGCGCTCTCTCGCTCTGTGTGTGGCGCGCTCGCTCTGTGTGTGGCGCGCTCGCTCTGTGTGTGGCGCTCTCTCTCTCTGTGTGGCGCTCTCTCTCTCTGTGTGTGGCGCGCTCGCTCTCTGTGTGGCGCGCTCGCTCTCTGTGTGGCGCGCTCGCTCTGTGTGGCGCTCGCTCTCTCTGTGTGGCGCTCTCTCTCTCTGTGTGGCGCTCTCTCTCTCTGTGTGGCGCTCTCTCTCTCTGTGTGGCGCTCTCTCTCTGTGTGGCGCTCTCTCTGTGTGGCGCTCTCTCTCTCTGTGTGTGGCGCGCTCGCTCTCTGTGTGTGGCGCGCTCGCTCTCTGTGTGTCGCGCGCTCGCTCTCTGTGTGGCGCGCTCGCTCTCTGTGTGGCGCGCTCGCTCTCTGTGTGGCGCGCTCGCTCTCTGTGGCGCTCGCTCTGGCGCTCTCTCTCTCTGGCGCTCTCTCTCTCTCTGGCTCGCTCTCTCTCCCTCTGTGTGGCTCGCTCTCTCTCTCTGAGTGGCTCTCTCTCTCTCTCTGAGTGGGGCTCTCTCTCTCTGGCACGCTCTCTCTGGCGCGCTCTCTCTCTCTCTCTGGCGCGCTCTCTCTCTGTGTGGCGCGCTCTCTCTCTCTGTGTGGCGCGCTCTCTCTCTCTGTGTGGCGCGCTCTCTCTCTGTTTGTGGCGCGCTCTCTGTGTGTGGCGAGCTCTCTCTCTCGCTCTCTGTGTGGCGCGCTCTCTCTCGCTCTCTGTGTGGCGCGCTCTCTCTCGCTCTCTGTGTGGCGCGCTCTCTCTCTCTGTGTGGCGCGCTCTCTCTCTGTGTGGCGCGCTCTCTCTCTGTGTGGCGCGCTCTCTCTCTCTCTGTGTGCGCGCTCTCTCTCTGTGTGGCGCGCGCTCGCTCTGTCTCTGTGTGGCGCGCGCGCTCGCTCTCTGTGTGGCGCTGTGGCGCGCTCTCTCTCTCTCTGTGTGGCGCGCTCTCTCTCTCTCTGTGTGGCGCTCTCTCTCTCGCTCTGTGTGGCGCTCTCTCTGTGTGGCGCTCTCTCTCTCGCTCTGTGTGGCGCTCTCTCTCGCTCTGTGTGGCGCGCTCGCTCTCTGTGTGGCGCGCTCGCTCTCTGTGTGGCGCGCTCGCTCTCTGTGGCGCTCTCTGTTGCGCTCTCTCTCTCTCTGGCGCTCTCTCTCTCTCTGGCTCGCTCTCTCTCCCTCTGTGTGGCTCGCTCTCTCTCCCTCTGTGTGGCTCGCTCTCCCTCTCCCTCTGTGTGGCGCTCTCTCTCTCTGTGTGGCGCTCTCTCTCTCTGTGTGGCGCGCTCACTCTCTGTGTGGCACTCTCTCTCTCTGTGTGGCGCTCTCTCTCTCTTTGTGGCGCTCTCTCTCTCTGTGTGGCGCTCTCTCTGTGTGGCGCTCTCTCTCTCTCTGTGTGGCGCTCTCTCTCTCTGTGTGGCGCTCTCTCTCTGTGTGGCGCTCTCTCTCTGTGTGGCGCTCTCTCTCTGTGTGGCTCTCTCTCTCTCTCTGTGTGTGTGGCGCTCTCTCTCTCGCTCTGTGTGGCGCTCTCTCTCTCTGTGTGGCGCTCTCTCTCTCGCTCTGTGTGGCGCTCTCTCTCTCGCTCTGTGTGTGGCGCTCCCTCGCTCTGTGTGGCGCGCTCTCTCTGTGTGGCGCGCTCTCTCTCTGTGTGTGGCGCGCTCGCTCTCTCTCTCTCTGTGTGGCGCTCTCTCTCTCGCTCTGTGTGGCGCTCTCTCTCTCGCTCTGTGTGGCGCTCTCTCTCGCTCTGTGTGGCGCTCTCTCTCTCGCTCTGTGTGGCGCTCTCTCTCTCTGTGTGTATCGCGCTCGCTCTCTGTGTGGCGCGCTCGCTCTGTGTGGCGCGCTCGCTCTCTGTGTGGCGCGCTCGCTCTCTGTGTGGCGCTCGCTCTCTGTGTGGCGCTCTCTCTCTCTGTGTGGCGCTCTCTCTCTCTCTGTGTGATGCTCTCTCTCTCTGTGTGGCGCTCTCTCTCTCTGTGTGGCGCTCTCTCTCTGAGTGGCGCTCTCTCTCTGTGTGGCGCTGTCTCTCTCTGTGTGGCGCTCTCTCTCTCTGTGTGGCGCTCTCTCTCTCTGTGTGGCGCTCTCTCTGTGTGGCTCTCTCTCTGTGTGTGGCGCTCTCTCTCTCTCTGTGTGTGTGGCGCTCTCTCTCTCGCTCTGTGTGGCGCTCTCTCTCTCGCTCTGTGGCTCTCCCTCGCTCGGTGTGTGGCGCTTTCCCTCGCTCTGTGTGTGGTGCGCTCGCTCCCTGTGTGGCGCGCTCGCTCTGTGTGGCGCGCTCGCTCTCTCTGGCGCTCTCTCTCTCTGTGTGTGTGGCTCTCTCTCTCTGGCGCGCTCTCTCTATGTGGCGCGCTCTCTCTCTCTGTATGTGGCGCGCTCGCTCTCTCTCTCTGTGTGGCGCTCTCTCTCTGTGTGGCGCGCTCTCTCTCTCTCTGTATGTGGCGCGCTCGCTCTCTCTCTGTGTGGCGCTCTCTCTCTGTGTGGCGCGCTCTCTCTCTCTCTGTGTGGCGCGCTCTCTCTCTCTCTGTGTCGCGCGCTCTCTCGCTCTGTGTGGCGCGCTCTCTATCTCTGTGTGGCGCGCTCTCTCTCTCTGTGTGGCGCTCTCCCTCGCTCTGTGTGTGGCGCTCTCCCTCGCTCTGTGTGTGGCGCTCTCCCTCGCTCTGTGTGTGGCGCGCTCGCTCTCTGTGTGGCGCGCTCGCTCTCTGTATGGCGCGCTCGCTCTCTCTGGCGCTCTCTCTCTCTCTGTGTGGCGCTCTCTCTCTCTCTGTGTGGCTCTCTCTCTGTGTGGCGCGCTCTCTCTGTGTGGCGCGCTCTCTCTCTCTCTCTGTGTGGCGCGCTCTCTCTCTCTCTCTGTGTGTGGCGCGCTCGCTCTCTCTCTCTCTGTGTGGCGCTCTCTCGCTCTGTGTGGCGCTCTCTCTCGCTCTGTGTGGCGCTCTCTCTCTCGCTCTGTGTGGCGCTCTCTCTCGCTCTGTGTGGCGCTCTCTCTCTCGCTCTGTGTGGCGCTCTCTCTCTCTGTGTGTGGCGCTCTCTCTCTCTGTGTGTGGCGCGCTCGCTCTCTGTGTGGCGCGCTCGCTCTCTGTGTGGCGCGCTCGCTCTCTGTGTGGCGCGCTCGTTCTCTGTGTGGCGCGCTCGTTCTCTGTGTGGCGCGCTTGCTCTCTGTGGCGCTCTCTCTGGCGCTCTCTCTCTCTCTGGCGCTCTCTCTCTCTCTCTGGCTCGCTCTCTCTCCCTCTGTGTGGCTCGCTCTCTCTCTCCCTCTGTGTGGCTCGCTCTCTCTCTCTCTCTGAGTGGCTCTCTGTCTCTGAGTGGCTCTCTCTCTCTCTGAGTGGCGCTCTCTCTCTCTGGCACGCTCTCTCTCTCTGGCGCGCTCTCTCTCTCTCTGGCGCGCTCTCTCTGGCGCGCTCTCTCTGTGTGGCGCGCTCTCTCTCTCTGTGTGGCGCGCTCTCTCTCTCTGTGTGGCGCGCTCTCTCTGTGTGTGGCGCGCTCTCTCTCTGTGTGTGGCGAGCTCTCTCTCTCGCTCTCTGTGTGGCGCGCTCTCTCTCACTCTCTGTGTGGCGCGCTCTCTCTCTCTGTGTGGCGCCCCCTCTCTCTGTGTGGCGCGCTCTCTCTGTGTGGCGAGCTCTCTCTGTGTGGCGCGTTCTCTCTCTCTGTGTGGTGTGCGCGCTCTCGCTCTCTCTGTGTGGCGAGCTCTCTCTGTGTGGCGCGCTCTCTCTCTGTGTGGCGCGCTCTCTCTCTCTGTGTGGCGCGCGCTCGCTCTGTCTCTGTGTGGCGCTCGCTCTGTCTCTGTGTGGCGCGCTCTCTCTCTCTGTGTGGCGCGCTCTCTCTCTCTGTGTGGCGAGCTCTCTCTGTGTGGCGCGCTCTCTCTCTCTGTGTGGCGCGTGCTCGTGCTCTCTCTGTGTGGCGCGCGCTCGTGCTCTCTCTGTGTGGCGCGCGCTCGTGCTCTCTCTGTGTGGCGCGCGCTCGCTCTCTATCTGTGTGGCGCTCGCTCGCTCTGTCTCTGTGTGGCGCGCGCTCGCGCTCTCACTGTGTGGCGTGCGCTCGCTCTGTCTCTGTGTGGCGCGCTCTCTCTCTCTCTGTGTGGCGCGCTCTCTGTGTGGCGCGCTGTCTCGCTCTCTCTGTGTGGCGCGCTCGCTCTCTGTGTGGCGCGCTCGCTCTGTCTCTGTGTGGCGCGCGCTCGCTCTGTCTCTGTGTGGCGCGCTCTCTCTCTGTGTGGCGCGCTCTCTCTCTGTGTGGCGAGCTCTCTCTGTGTGGCGAGCTCTCTCTGTGTGGCGCGCTCTCTCTGTGTGGCGCGCTCTCTCTCTCTCTGTGTGGCGCGCTCTCTCTCTCTGTGTGGCGCGCGCTCGCTCTGTGTGGCGCGCGTTCTCGCTCTGTCTCTGTGTGGCGCGCTCTCTCTCTCTGTGTGGCGCGCTCTCTCTGTGTGGCTCGCTCTCTCTCTCTGTGTGGCGCGCTCTCTCTCTCTCTCTCTGTGTGGCGCGATCTCTCTCTCTCTCTCTCTGTGTGGCGCTCTCTCTCTCTGTGTGGCGCTCTTTCTCTCTGTGTGGCGCGCTCTTTCTCTCTCTCTGTGTGGCGCTCGCTCTCTATCTGTGTGGCGCTCGCTCGCTCTGTCTCTGTGTGGCGCGCGCTCGCGCTCTCACTGTGTGGCGTGCGCTCGCTCTGTCTCTGTGTGGCGCGCTCTCTCTCTCTCTGTGTGGCGCGCTCTCTCTCTCTCTGTGTGGCGCGCTCGCTCTCTCTGTGTGGCGCGCTCGCTCTCTCTGTGTGGCGCGCTCTCTCTCTCTCTGTGTGTGGCGCGCTCTCTCTCTCTCTGTGTGGCCCTCTCTCTCTCTCTGTGTGGCGCTCGCTCTCTCTCTGTGTGGCGCTCGCTCTCTCTCTGTGTGGCGCTCGCTCTCTCTCTGTGTGGTGTGCGCTCTCTCTCTTTTGTGGTGCGCGCGCTCTCGCTCTCTCTGTGTGGCGCGTTCTCTCTGTGTGGCTCTCTCTCTCTGTGTGGCGCGCTCTCTCTCTGTGTGGCGCGCTCTCTCTCTCTCTGTGTGGCGCGCTCTCTCTCTCTGTGTGGCGTGCGCTCTCTCTCTCTGTGTGGCGTGCGCTCTCTCTCTCTGTGTGGTGCGCGCGCTCTCGCTCTCTCTGTGTGGCGCGCTCTCTCTGTGTGGCGAGCTCTCTCTGTGTGGTGCGTTCTCTCTGTGTGGCGCTCTCTCTCTGTGTGGCGCGCTCTCTCTCTCTCTGTGTCACTCTCGCCTTCTCGCTTTGTTTCTCTCTCTTTCTGTGTCTCACCTCTCTCTCTGTCCCTCCCATTCCTCTCTCTCCCCCACTCACAGATGCAGACCTCTCTCTGGACTGCGAGGGGAAGTCTGACTCGAGCCCAGAGCGAGAGCCAGCAGAAGATGAGTCCAAGGGGGCAGACGGCAGCAAAAAGAGGAAGAGGAAGCCATACCGGCCGGGTAGGGCACCTGATTGGAGGAGACAGCTCCTCTGGAGCTTGAAATGGTGCAGTACGTGCCCAGCGCTTTAGCTTGCCATAGCCCTCAATACACAGCCAGCCAAGCTCAGGGATGACAAGACAAGGCCTCAGAAGGAAAGAAAGAGGGCTAATTCTAGGGGTTTTAAATGGTGTTTTCTCTGGCTCCCGAGTGGCGCCGCGGTCTAAGGCATCTCAGTGCTAGAGGCGTCACTACAGACACCCTGGTTCGAATCCAGGCTGTATCACAACCGGCTGTGATTGGGGGTCCCATAGGGCGGCGCACAATTGGCCCAGCGTCGTCCGGGTTTGGCCGGTGTATGCCGTCATTGTAAATAACAATTTGTTCTCAACTGATTTGCCTAGTTAAATAATGGTTAAATTTAAAATATATATCTATAAAATCTAGGTTGAAGATGTTTCCTTCTCTAGTGAAAGCATTGAGATGTACTCTATGGAAATACCAAGGAAAAAAAAACGTGTTTTTTTGTCCTCCCAATAGTCATTTCTAATAAAAAATAACTTGTATTACAAATTGCATACTTTACTTTCTTAGAACCAGCAATCTTACCTTGGCTATGTGTTGGTTCATTGTTGAATATCTCTTTCTCAGGCATCGGTGGCTTCATGGTGCGCCAGCGGAGCCGTCCAGGCCAGGGCCCAGGCAAGGCCAAACGATCCCTGAGCAGGAAGGATTCTTCTGGCTCGGTTTCTGAACCACCCACAGGAAAAGAGGAGGGTGAGTTCCCACATATCTACGGATGTGTGATCAATTGCTTTTGTCTGAATATCTTATTTCTGCCTCGTGAAAATAAATTGTTGAATAAAATGCCCAAGCATGCATATGCAGATTCTATATTTGAACGGATCAGGTTCTGACCTACTCTTCGGTGCCCACTGCAGGCTGGGGAGAGATGCTGCCTGATACCCCTGTGGATGAGACGCCCCATGGGCCAGATATCCCGGAGAAGATCAAGAAACGATATAGGAAGAAGAAAACCAAGCTCGAGGAGGCCTTTCCCACCTACCTGCAGGTCAGTCCCACATCTACAGTCCCTTCAAAGTATTCGTACCTCTTGACTTATTCCACATTTTGTGTTACGGCCTGAATTCCTAATGGATTAAATCTGTAATGACAAAAGTGAAAACATGTATTTAGAAATGTTTGCACATTTATTGAAAATTAAATACAGATCTCATTTACATAAGTATTTTCACCCCTGAGTCAATACTTAGAAGCACCTTTGACAGCGATTAGAGCTTTGAGTTTTTTGTGGAGTAAGTCTCTAAGAGCTTTGCACACCTGGATTGTACAATAGTTGCCCATTTATTCTTTTTTTTTTTAATTCTTCAAGCTTTTTAAGTTGGTTTTTGATCATTTCCGGAGAGCTGTTTTCAAGTCTTGCCATAGATTTTCAAGCCAATTTAAGTCAAAACTGTAAATAGACCACTCGGGAACATTCAATGTTGTCTTGGTAAGCAAATCCAGTGTATATTTGGTTTAGTATTTTAGGTTTTGTCCTGCTCAACGGTGAATTTGTCTCCCGGTGTCTCCCTTGTTGCCACTGGTGGAAAAAGTACTCAATTTTCAGACTTAAGTAAAAGTAAAGATACCTTAATAGAAAATGACTCAAGTAAAAGTGAAAGTCACCCAGTAAAATACTACTTGAGTAAAAGTCAAAGTATTTGGTTTTACATATACTTAAGTATCAAAAGTAATTACTAATAATTTAAAATTCCTTATATCAAGCATACCAGACGGCACTATTATTATTATTTTTTACGGGAAGCCAGGGTCACCAATACTCAAACATTTTAAAAACAAACATTTGTGTTTTGTGAATCCGCCAGATAAGAGGCAGTAGGGATGCCCAGGGATGGAATTGGACCATTTTCTGTCCTGCTAAGCAAAATGTAACAAATACTTTTGGGTGTTAGGGAAAATGTATGGAGTAAAAAGTACTTAATTTTCTTTAGGAATGTAGTAAAGTAAAAATGTTCAAAAATAGAAATAGTAAAGTACAGAAAGAAAAAAAATGTCAAAAAACTTAAGTAGTACTTCAAAGTATTTTTACTTAAGTACTTTAACCACTGCTTGTTGCAAGCAGGATGTATGTTTTGGACAGATTTCCTTCTTTTCACTCTGTCATTTAGGTTAGTATTGTGGAGTAGCTACAATTTCTTTTTTTGTACCTTTTATTTATGTTATTGAACCATCCTCAGTCTTCTCATATCACAACCTTTAAAATCACCATTGGCCTTGTGGTGAAATCCCCGAGTTGTTTCCTTCCTCTACGTCAACTGAGTATCTTTGTAGTGACTGGGTGTATTGATACACCATCTAAAGTGTGATTATTAACGTCGCCATGCTCAAAGGGATTTTCAATGTCTGCTTTTTTATTTTTACCAATAAGTGCGTGCCCTTTGCGAGGCATTGTAAAACCTACTTGGTCTTTGTTGTTGAATCTGTGCTTAAAATTCACGAATCGATTGAGGGACGTTACAATTATCTGTATGTGTGGGGTACAGAGATGGGGTAGTCATGTTAACCACTATTATTGAACACAGAATGAGTCCATGCAATTTATGGGATTTGTTAAGCACATTTTAAATCCTGAACATATTTGGGCTTGGCATACATAACAAAGGGGTTGTATACTTATTGACTCCATATAATTCCACTTTGAGATTATGGGGTATTGTGTGTAGATCAATCTCAATTGTATCAATAAAAAAATGTAGGCTGTAACATAACTAAATGTGGTAAAAGGGGTGTGAATACTTTCTGAAGGAACGGTGCGTTACGGCTGACATTTGTCTCAGGGTTTATGGGATTTGGAAGATGATGTGTCAGTTTTTTGTTATAACTGAGGGAATATATTTAGCCATGATTCCCTGGCATAGTTGTAAGGTTACAATTAGGCAAAAACACCACTTGGTGCTAGGCACTGTGTTTGGAGTAGAGATCATCTTGCTGCAACAACAAAAAACATGTTATTAAGGACCTCCGTATGCAGTTAATTGTCAAAATAAGCTGCCAACCTAAATGTCAACCACTTTCTTTGAGGCAACCATTCATAGATGCAGGAGCACACTGATAGCCTGGAACGTCATATTGCATCTTCATAAAATGTCGATTTACCTCCCTCAATGGGTGGCATGAGAATACTCAGCATTCTGCCTGACAACAACTTAAAGAAAGACCATTGGAGATGGCAGAAGCCCCGTATGTGTGCTCTCAAAGTGGGAGGGAAGGCCTCCAAGACTTGATCTTAGAGGATAGCTAAAATCCTCTACTCTGATCATCCTTTTGTTTGGGGGTTCAACATACTGTATGTACGCTAGACTACCTCGCTCGCTCGTGCTCCTGCTCTCGCTCGTCTCAAACCCAGAGCTCTGTGTCACCTTGTGTTGGCCAAAACAGATGAGATGTGAGGAGGTGCATTAAGCCATGGGCATCTGTCACTACTGGTCTGTACTCAACAGCAGGAGGGCACAGAGACCGAGGAAAACATAAAGGACTCCCAACACAGAGCACATTGGATTAATTATTGAGTTGGTTAGCTAGGCTTTTAATGTCCCAGCAATGTAGGAGGCTGCAGCAGTCACGTGATGTGTCTGTCCTCTGCGAGATAAAACGTTGCTGATGGGGAGATAGACATGGATCTATCTACACTGGGGGAGAGGGAGAGAGTCCACTGACGCTAGTAAAAAAAAATCTATATATATTTTAAGTATTTGAAAGGATGGATCATGTCACTGTGCTTGTTGATGAAAGTCCCGTGGGGAAGGTGGGAAATAAAGGTTGACAGTTATCCTGAAATATGGTGGGTCTATGGAGAAGTGACCCGTGTTGTGTGCCTTTCTAGGAGGCGTTCTTCGGTAAGGACCTGCTGGATAAGAGCAAGCAGAGCAGGCAGCAGGCGGTCGAGTCTGGGCTGCTAGAGGAGGGCCAAGCTGGGGCTGGAACCGGGCCCCAGGGGGACAGGAAGCATCCCACCACTAGCATCATGGACCCATCCTCAGATCCCCTGCACAGTGCCACCTCAGCCTCGTCCAGACCAGACGGACCACCAGGACCACGTATGTACTACACAGATGCAGATGGAGGCACAGACGCACACACCACACACACTTGTCCATTGATCCATACCGTGGTTTCTGACTGTCATGTCTGCATGTCTTCTCATCCACAGAGCCCTCTGAGGAACCTCTAGTGGATCTGTCTGAGGTTCTCAACACGGATGCAGACCTCCTGAGGATGCTGGGGAAACAGACCGGTGACTCTGGTATGTCACTGATCTTTTTTTATTTTATTTCACCTTTATTTAACCAGGTAGGCCAGTTGAGAACAAGTTCTCATTTACAACTGCGACCTGGCCAAGATAAAGCAAAGCAGTGCGACACAAACAACAACACAGAGTTACACATGGAATAAACAAGCGTACAGTCAATAACAGTAAAAAAAAAAGACTATATACAGTGTGTGCAAATGGCGTGAAGAGGTAAGGCAATAAATAGGCCATAGTTGCAGAGTATTTACAATTTTGCAGATTAACACTGGAGTGATAGATGAGCAGATGAAGGTATGTAAGTAGAGACACGGGTGCAAAAGAACAGCAAAGTAAATAAAACATGGGGATGAGGTAGGTAGATTTGGTGGGCTATTTACAGATGGACTATGTACAGCTGCAGCGATCGGTAAGCTGCTCAAATAGCTGATGTTTAAAGTTAGTGAGGGACATGTAAGTCTCCAGCTTCAGCGATTTTTGCAATTCGTTCCAGTCACTGGCAGCAGAGAACTGGAAGGGAAGGCGGCCAAAGGACGTGTTGGCTTTGGGGATGACCAGTGAGATATACTCGCTGGAGCGTGTGCTACGGGTGGGTGTTGTTATCATGTCCAGTGAGCTGAGATAAGGCGGAGCTGTACCTAGCATAGACTTATAGATGACCTGGAGCCAGTGGGTCTGGCGACGAATATGTAGCGAGGGCCAGCCGACTAGAGCATACAGGTCGCAATGGTGGGTGGTATAAGGGGCTTTGGTAACAAAACAGATGGCACTGTGATAGACTACATCCAATTTGCTAAGTAGAGTATTGGAAGCTATTTTGTAAATGACATCGCCGAATTCGAGGATCGGTAGGATAGTCAGTTTTACTAGGGTAAGTTTGGAGGCGTGAGTGAAGGATGCTTTGTTGCGAAATTGGAAGCCGGTTGTAGATTTGATTTTGGATTGTAGATGTTTGATATGAGTCTGGAAGGAGAGTTTACAGTCTAACCAGACACCTAGATATTTGTAGTTATTCCTGTATTCTAGGTCGGAACCGTCCAGGGTGGTGATGCTAGTCGGGCGGGCGGGTGCGGGCAGCGAACGGTTGAAAAGCGTGCATTTGGTTTTACTAGCGTTTTAAGAGCAGTTGGAGGCCACGGAAGGAGTGTTGTATGGCATTGAAGCTTGTTTGGAGGTTAGCTAACAGTGTCCAAAGAAGGGCCAGATGTATACAGAATGGTGTCGTCTGAGTCGTGGTGGATCAAAGAATCACCCGTAGCAAGAGTGACATCGTTGATGTATACATCTCTGAGGCTGTCATAGTGGGTAGAGTTTACTGCCAGCATGAGATGTCTTGCTGTCTGTCTATTCAAAATGTATTTTCCAAGGGTTAGGGTAAGAATAAATTCTCACCAATTTATCCTTACCTCCACTACATTTTTATTCAGCACATATTTGTCACATACTTTTCAATTATTTTATTCCTTTTTTAGTTGTTTTATCTTTATTTGTCATTGTTTCAAGTGTGTTTTATTCATTTATTTCCAGTTTGATTTGCTTGCTCTGTCTCCAGTATTCTGTTTTATTCACTCATCTTGTGTCTTGGTTTCGGTTCCATTCCTGCAGGTCTTGATTTTTGCCCTTTCCAGGTCGACTCCTCACCTCCTCCTTTTGGTAAGGGCTCCATGGCCTTAATAGCAATAGTACATTATCTTTGAGTTACTGTGTGCGCCTGTGCTCCCTGACCCTCTCACGCTACATTTCACCTGGTCTACAATGGTCTCTCACACAAAAGGTTTTCCAATTCCTTGTTTGGTTACAGTTCTGTTTGTGAAGTACAAATTCAAGTCTAATTGACAAACGCTAGAGTGATTCAAATTGTCACCAAAACAAATGGTCAAGGACAGAAACATAGCAATTTAGAGGCAGATTATTTGGAGAGAGTGAGAGGCCTTGGTGAGTGGCCTTGCATTTTGTGGTGACAGCAAATGTCTCCGTCTCTCTTGTCCCTGTTCGGTGATTGGTGAAGAATAGGTGCTTACCAACTCCACTGAGGCCAATAAAATTCTGCATCCTTGGTTCTTTCTCAGTAATCACTACTTTTATGTAACTTAAAATGCACTTAGTATTTCTTCACCTCAAAAAGCCTTGGTGGCTCATAGTTCGCAGCAGTCGTCCTGACGTTGATGGATGGATGGTTGTAATGTGTTTCTTTGGGAGTAGATTAGATGTGAGTAGATGTATACCGCAATTTCTGGACTATTAAGCGCACCTGAATATAAACCGCACCCACTGACTTTAAAAATATATATATATTTTGTACATAAATAAGCCGCACATGTCTATAAGCCGCAGGTGCCTACCGGTACATTGAAACAAATGAACTTTACACAGCCTTTAAACGAAACAAGGCTTGTAACAAAAATAAATCCGCTTTTAAACGAAACACGGCTTGAAACAATTTTTTTTTTTTTTTAATAGCAGTAAACAGTAGCCTACCAAGAAAGTCATTGGTCACTATCTTTCTCCTCCTGTGCACTGAAACCACTGAAGTCATTTCCTTCGGTGTCGGTGTCGGAGTTGAATAGCCTCAATTGCTTCATCCGATGTTGGATCGCTGCCCTCTTCAACACACAGCAATCCAGCCTTTCGAAACCAGTTGATGATAGTGGATTTTTTGACAATGCTCCACGCTGTCAGCAGCTCTATTTCCTTTTGCAACAGCCAGATCGATCACCTTCAACTTGAAAGCTGCATCATATGTATTTCTCCGTGTCTTTGCCATGATGAGGGTGACAAAATGACTACCTTAATCAGAATGATGGGAAGTTTGAGCGCGCTCGATTTACGTGACGGTGCTCAGTTTTTGGGAAAAGTGGGAAAAATCCATAAATTAACTGCGTCATTATATAAACCGCAAGGTTCAAAGCGTGGGAAAAAGTAGCGGCTTATAGTCCGGAAATTACGGTAGTAGATTTAAAGATTCATCTCAAAATATAGTCATCATAAGTAATTCTGCTAAGCGTGCACCGTTGCTTATTATCTTAATTTAATTTGCACACAATGTAGATATCCCCCCGTAATTCAAATGAGTCGCAAAGCTTATTAGCCAGATAAAGTTCTGATTGCGTCTAGCTTTGAAGTGAGTGGACCATGCATAGTTTTTGATGTGTATTTTTGCTTGTGTGTGTGTGTGTGTGTCTCTGTGTGTGCTTTCTCAGCTGGTCTGGACATTGGGCCCTTGACAGACCGCTCCCCAGCACGTGCCCATTCTCAGTTCGGCCGCCGGACTCCCCGTACGCTCCCAGATGAACATCTGGACGCGATCTTCAGCCCAGAGCTGGAGATGGCTGATGGTCAGTACAAGACCTGGTGGTCAACACGTCTGTATTTTAGCCCCTTCATATTGAATTTACTGCTTGGTATAACTCTGATCAGATGAATAATCCGTGTCATTTCTTTTTCTTCTGGCATCAGAATCGATTCTCAGCAAACTATACAAAATACCAGGTTGGTTATTACTCTTTTTTTTTATCAATGAGTTTCCCTCATTCAGAGAACCAGGGTTATACAGAACTGAACATTACTGTTGTCTGTCTATCAGTTTTAACACTGCTGTCTGTATTAGTGTTAATGACTGTCTCTGTTGCTGTGCCCTGTAGAGCTGGAAGGGAAGGACGTGGAAGACCTCTTCACTGCCGTCCTGAGCCCCAGCACCAGCCATCCACCACAGATGCCTCAACCCCACGGCCCACCTGGGGAACCAGGAACCAGCCTGGTACACCCTCACGCAGGTATGACTCTCCTCGGGGTCCTGTAGCAGATACGGGCAATATTTCGCTCTCCTCTGACGTTTTGATAAGACTAGGGCTGTTACGGGTACGTATTACTACCACACCAGCATTCACAAGTCATGACCACAGTCAAATGCCATGTGACCGTTTAGTCACGGCTTCTCCAAAACTGTGCTCTGATGCCGCTGATGTTCATTAGTAGCCCACAAAACTTGCTGAATGACAGTGGCTAATGGCCTCGTACTCTGCTCTCTATTTTTCCTCTAATCATTCTGACGTAAATGTAATCGAAAATCAAACACGTCATGAGAGCCCATGAGCTCATGTTACGCAACATTTATGTAGGCTATGCAAGAACGCAGTTTTGATGGCCTCTATTAACCTCTAGCGTCGAGCAATCCCGTATCCGGAAGCGTAATCATAGCCTCAAGCTCATTAGCATAACGCAACGTTAACTATTCATGAAAATCTCAAATGAAATGAAATAAATATATTGGCTCACAAGCTTAGCCTTTTGTTAACAACACTGTCATCTCAGATTTTCAAAATATGCTTTTCAACCATAGCTACACGAGCATTTGTGTAAGAGTATTGATCGCTAGCATAGCATTAAGCCTAGCATTCAGCAGGCAACATTTTCACAAAAACAAGAAAAGCATTCAAATAAAAACATTTACCTTTGAAGAACATTGGATGTTTTCAATGAGGAGACTCAGTTTAGATAGCAAATGTTCAGTTTTTCCAAAAAGATTATTTGTGTAGGAGAAATCGCTCCGTTTTGTTCATCACGTGTGGCTAAGAAAACCCCCCGAAAATTCAGTCATTACAACGCGGAACTTTTAACCAAATTAACTCCATAATATCGACAGAAACATGGCAAACGTTGTTTAGAATCAATCCTCAAGGTGTTTTTCACATATCTATTCGATGATAAATCATTCGTGGCAGTTGCCTTTCTCCTCTGAACCTAATGGAAAAGTGGACGCAGCTGGAGATTGCGCAATAATTTCGACGGAGGACCCCAAGCGGACACCTGGTAAATGTAGTCTCTTATGGTCATTTTTCCAATGATATGGGTCCTGTGTGGCTCAGTCGGTAGAGCATGGCGCTTGCAACGCCAAGCGTCGTGGGTTCGATTCCCGCTAGGGCCACCCATATGTAAAAGTAGTGGCCCCAGCCGACTTGTAAGTCGCTTTGGACAAAAGCGTCTGCTAAATGGGATATATATTATATATATTATTTATATATATATGCCTACAAATACGTCACAATGCTGCAGACACCTTGGGGAAACGACAGAAAGTGTAGGCTCATTCCTGGCACATTCATAGCCATATAAGGAGACATTGGAACACAGCGCATTCAAAATCCGGGGCATTTCCTGTATGAAATTTCATCTTGGTTTCGCCTGTAGCATTAGTTCTGGGGCACTCGCAGACAATATCTTTGCAGTTTTGGAAACGTCAGAGTGTTTTCTTTCCAAAGCTGTCAATTATATGCATAGTCGAGCATCTTTTCGTGACAAAATATCTTGTTTAAGACAGGAACGTTTTTTTATCCAAAAATTAAAAGAGCGCCCCCTATATCGAAGAAGTTAAAAAGAGTAGAATCCCATCAGCTTTCTATAGGCTAGGGCTGGGCGATAAGTCAATATCAATAATTTTCGAGGTAATTACTTCCCTCAATAACGATATAAAAACGCTTAGATTAATTTTCGATAATGCTGATATAGAATCATTTAGGTACAGCAGTCCATTTCTGCTGCAGGAGGAACATGCGTAGAAGTGACAATATGGTCATGGAGAGGTATACGCCCACTAAACACTTAGCACCTCGAGTGATGGAGTAGCCACTATTAACCACGACATGAGTGATGTAGGCGAAAATGGGGGCAGTGATAGCCATGGAAAAGGAGCAGCTTCCAACAAAGAAATGATTGATAAAAAGGGTTAAACTGTTTCAGTAATTTGGAAGTGGTTTGGCTTTTTGAAGTCCGACAGAACAGAGCAATGTTCGGTGCAAAAAACATCCCATGGCTATTTCCAAATATCCCAGTGTACTGGTATATACGATATACAGCTGAAATCGTTTGGGGAATATATCCTTTCTATTTTATTTAGCTTTGTTCAATTGTATTCTTCATACTATAAAATAATTCCACGGAATTCTAAACAAATTCTAAACAAATCTTCTCTGCTAAATTAACTTGTGTATGGCCCACAGCCATATGGCATAGCCAGATCAGGGCCTAACATAAGGACAAGTCAGAGTATGCTATTCTGTTCTTCTGAAATAGGCAACATTTTCGTCATATGTTTCTTTAGACCTGTTTAAAATAAATAATGGATTTATTGTGATGGTGTAGGTTATATTACAAGGCTATATTAAATTAATTTATTAGACTTTTTAAAATGTAGATGTTCCAAAGGTCTGCATCATTAGCTTGTAGGCTAAGAACAAAAATATAAACGCCACATGTAAAGTGTTGGTCCCATGTTTCCTGAGCTGAAATAGGAAATCCCAGATATTTTTCAATGCACAAAAAGTGTATTTTCTCAAGTTTTGAGCACAAATTTGTTTACACCCCTGTTAGTAAGCATTTCTCCTTTGCCAAGATAATCCATCCACCTGACAGGTGTAGCATATCAACAAGTTGATTAAACAGCATGATCATTACACAGGTTCACCTTGTGCTGGGGATAATAACAGGCCACTATAAAATGTGCGGTTTTATCACACAACACACTGCTACAGATGCCTTAAGTTTTGAGGGAGCGGGCAATTGGCATGCTGACTGCAGGAATGTCCCCAAAGCTTTTGCCAGAGAATTGAATGTTAATTTCTCTACCATAAGCTGCCTCCAATGTTGTTTTAGAGAATTTGGTACAGTATGTCCAACTGGCCTCACAACCGCAGCCCACGTGTAATGACGCCAGTCCAGGACCTCCACATCCGGCTTCTTCACCTGGACTGTCTGAGTGGGGGGGAGGCCTATGCCCACCCATGGGTGGGGCGTCATTTATTTATTTAGACTGATTTCCTTATTTTCTGTGTTCCTCAAGGCATTAGTTCAGAGCGCAAATGCAAGTCTTCATGTTTCAGAAGAGGTTGCTCATCACACAAACATCGTTTTCCAACAGTAATGCAGTCCCTTTGATATAATCCTGTTTTTGCATACAGGGAATGCCATGTTTCCACGGATGCCAATGATGAACGGGCTGATGGGACCTAACCAACGATTCCCTCTGAATCCGTCCAATCACGGAGCAGGACCCTGTATCCCAGACAATTTCTCTCCCCTCCACCGCATGCCTTTTACTGACAATCCAAGGTACTAACTGCAAATCTTACCTTGCTGTGGAAAGCACATAATTATCTGACAAACTGTATTGAACGTTATGTCATCTCCATACAAACTACTCGGTTTAACCAAATCAAATTGCAAACTTTGTTAGTGACTGTAGTTACCGTAGGGAGCTCTAGTTGTCTACAAAACAATGATAATGATGACTACATGTTTTTTTTGTCTATCACTCAAATCCCTGTACTTGTGTCCTTCCTGCAGGGACAGGAAGTTTAATCAGATGGCCAGAGAGGCGGTGGGTCCTTGGCAGGGGACTCCTGGTCTTGTTCATGGTGGCCCAGGCCTCACCCCTCCTCCTGGGCCCGGGCCTGAGGGAGGTGAAGCGGAGGCCATGTCCAACGCCCAGAGGAGCACACTGAAGTGGGAGAAGGAGGAGACACTGGGGGAGCTAGCAACTGTAGCCCCTGTCCTTTACACCAATGTCAACTTCCCCAGCCTTAAGGATGAGTTCCCAGGTGTGTGTGTGTGTGTGTTCCCCAGTCACACCTCTGTGCATATCCAGCAGTTATCATGACTTCATTTACAGTGGAAGATGTCATCAGATGTCCTTTTTGAGCTGCAGTCTGTTTTAGTCATATAAAATGATCTTCTTCCGGCACTCTACAGACTGGTCTACAAGAGTCAAACAGATTGCAAAGCTATGGAGGAAAGCAAGTTCTCAAGACAGGGCCCCATATGTGGTAAGATGCATTTCATTCTGCTTAAATTACTTATTGTTTCCAGTAGACAGACATACATTGAACATGTGAGAATCCTGTGAAGATCTCTGTCTCCCTTAAACTTTAGTCTGATGTGGTATTTATTTCATGAGTCAGACTACTACGTCTTGCCGCTTTAACAGAAGATCCTCAGTTTTCAGTGTTGACCTCAATACAGAACCTGTCATTTCTGGAAGAGGCCATGTTTTAAAATAATGAACAAAAAAATGACTAAAGAAATAAACTATTCGTAATCGTCTCCAAAGGTTTCTATGGCACCAGCTGAAATAATTTATTATGTGTGTGTGTGTGTGTATTTGTCTGCGACTGATTTTGCTCCGCAGCAAAAGGCAAGGGACAACCGGGCTGCTCTGCGCATCAACAAGGTCCAGATGTCCAACGAGAGTCTGAAGAGGCAGCAGTCGCAGCAGATTCCCCTGTCCCAGCAGCCTCCCGTCTCACTGCAACTCCCCGACGAGGTGTTTGACCCCAACATACCTCTAGACACAGACTTGCTCTTTAAGGACCCTTTGAAACCCAAAGAGTCAGAGCATGAGCAAGAGTGGAAGTTTAGACAGGTAAGATTGTATTCAGAGAAGTGAGATAGTAGTAGTGTGGCCTGTAGTAGTGTGGCCTGCAGGCAGGTTAGTGTGTGTGAGATGCAACCAGGTGAGATGCAGTTTAGGAAGGCCCCCCCTCCCCAAAAAAGTACATTAGTCAAATAGTCTCTTTTTGGTCTTTTTGTAATTTAGGCTGCATGCATTGCTTGTGAAGCCACTATTTAATAAACTAAACATGTTTTGCCTTTTCATCCTGTTCTTACGACAGCAAATGAGACAGAAAAGCAGGCAGCAAGCCAAGATCGAAGCCACCCAGAAGCTGGAGCAGGTGAAGAACGAGCAGCTGCAGCAGCAGCAACAGCAGTCAGGCAGCCAGTCGGAGGGAGACGGTAACAACAGCGGCAACCAGAGCCCTTCCTCCCAGCACGGCAGCAACGGCAGCATGTCCCCCATGCAGCACAGCACTGGAGGTAAAGAGGGCTTCCTCCGACCTCAACTGCCAGGGACGCCCACCTCAGGGCACCCCGAAGACGTGTTTCTGCGGCCCCCTCCTCCCCCTCCCTCAGGGGGTTCCTCTCAGCCCCAGTCCCCCCAGGTGTTCTCCCCTGGCTCTTCTGGCTCCAGACCCTCCTCTCCCTGTGACCCTTACACCAAGATGGTGGGCACTCCCAGGCCTCCAACTCTAGGACCCGGCGCAAGTCGCAGAATGTCCATGGAGTCTGGCAAGTCTCCCACCTCTCTGATGGATCAGCAGGACAGAGGGAGGCTCACATCTCCCGCTCATGAGGCTTTTGGTTCGCCCACGTCCATGAGTAGGGAGATGGATCCCTATGCCAAGCCCCCTGACACCCCCAGGCCTGTTGCTGCGGACATGGACCCCTTCCTAAAGCCTATGGGCCCACCCAGAGTCAACCAGGGTCCTCAGGGGAGGCCCCCGATGGGCTCTCCAGTGCGGGGAGACCCTTACTCCAGACCCATGATCCGCCAAGAGGCCTACCAACGGATGGCTCAAAACAGGATGATCCTGTCAGACCCTTACTCCAGACCTCTGTTAGCTCCCATCCCGGGAAGCAACGAGCAGGGCTCAGTTCCTCAGTCTCTATTCAAGACCCCCATGCCTCCGCCCCAGGCCCAGGACCCCTTCAACAGACCAATGGGACACTTGTCAGACAGAATCTCTCAGCAGGGAGACCCCTACTCTCAGGCCTCTCTTACTCCACGACCCCACGACAGTTTCACCAGTCCACCCAGGATGGCCCAGCACCACCCCCAGGGCCACCCCTTCCCTCAGCCCGGCCCAATAGCACAGTTACCAAACCGAAACCCTTACGCTCATGCTCCCTCTACCCCAAGGCCCGACCACTTCACATATGACCCCTTCGCCCAGCCCCCTGGAAACCCAAGACCCTCTTCAGACCCCTATGCTCAGATGTCAGGTATCACTCGACCCATGAATGACCCCAGTTGCCAACTTCCTGAAAACAGACCGTTCTTTGAGTCCAGCTATGCTCGACCTCCAGGAACCCCTCGCCCACACGACAACTACGGTCAGTCCTCGGACCCTTACTCCCAGCAGCCCAACACTCCTCGCTCTGGCCCTGGCATGAACCAGTTCCCTCACCCACACCCCCAAGCACCTGGTCAGAGGATGTCCCCCGGGCACTCCATGGACCCCTACGCCCAGCAACCTGGTACCCCTCGGCCCCCCATGGGAGAGAGATTCTCCAAGTCCCCAGGCAGCCAGAGGCTAGCCCCCATGGATCCCTATGCTAGCCAACCTGGAACCCCCAGGCCTATGAGTGGTGACATGTTCTCCCAGACCACCAGGCCGATGCTGAGTGACCCGTACGCCCAGGCTCCAGGAACCCCCCGGCCAGGGATGGGGCCTGACGGGCTGGTCAGACTGCAGAGGCCTGGTCCCTTGGGGAACCAGCAGGACCATTTCTCCACTCAAGGCGTTAGGCCCCAAGACGCTCCCTTCCCGCACCCTGGGTCACAGACACCAACGCATCACGGTGGGATGGCCGATGATGGATTCTCTCCGTCACCGTCCAGACGTCCCAACCAGACGCCTGTCCATGATCCTTATGAGCAGGCACCCACCCCCCCGTGTCCACAGCCAGCAGAAAGACTGGAGATGAAGGAGCAGCAAGGCCAGGACCCTGGAGGACAGCTGCAAAGACCCTCCCAGATGCCTGGAACCTCCTCTGAGGTTCAGAGTGTCTCCCTGGCCGACAGTGAGGAGAGACTCAGACAGGTATGAGGACTGACACTGTTTTTATTAACTGCTCTTATCTTTATTTAAAGCATTATCTTTCAGAGATTCATTTCATCCGCTTCAGTATTCACTTAGATAAAAAATGTATCCCTTGGCAAGCTGGAAGCCATGGTGTTTAATAGCTTATACATTTCTATCACTTTTAATTTTGCAAACAGATATTCAGTAGAGTTCAGGCGTGAATTATCTAGTTGGAGGTCTGACTACTTGTGTTTTATTTAGCGTCAACGCATCCGAGAGCTGATCCTGAAGCAGCAGCAGCAGAGGAGTGCCATCCGCCAGGAGAACGCTGGTAACATGGCCCCTGGCACCCCTCGACCCTGGCCCCATGACGGCCACGGACAGCAGTGCGAGATATTCAGTCGGCCCCCTCCACCCTACCCTGGGCCAGGGCCCATGAGGTTCCCTGGACCCTTCCCAGGGGACCAGCGTGGCCCTTTCCCTAATGAGGACCAGTTCCCCAGAGGACAACATCCTGGGGATCCTAATATCAGACATCAGGGGCCAAGGTTAGTAACTGGAATTACTGTCCTTACAGAGGTTACAGTAAACATGTCGTCCCCCATGAATGATATACCTGTAGAAGTATATATATTTTTTAAAAATCACAAAAAAAATCAACGAATGTCAAGTTCCGTAATTGTGTAACTACATTTCAGTTCATTACTACAGCTTCCGCCTTGTGCCAGTCAGTGTCATTTTGTAAATGCTGGATCTCTAATGGCAAGACAAGTCATTCACCCAAGTTTTGTCAAAATTGTCCCAGTGCTGTCTGAGATATGGACCGATCCACAGTCGTGGGGGACAATAAATAAGACTATTTTTATGACTCATGAAATTTGTAGTCTCCGAAAAAACAAAACGAGTCACTCTAGATTGAATGTGGAGAATGTCTGAGAAAATTCAGCACAGGAATATGTATTAAAATATGTTTATTTTCTATCTCTCAGGTTTGCATTTCCACCTGGTGGGCCGGGACCTCACGGAGGACAGGAGTTCTTCCTCAGAGGCCCCCACCCCATGCAGGACATCCATCCGGGGATGAGACGCGCTATGTCTGTGGACATGGCCAAGTCCGTGGGGGGCAACCCCAACCCTATGGGGCTGCCACAGCATTTCCCTCCTCGTGGCTTGCCAATGCAGCAGCACAACATCATGGGTCAGCCTTTCATCGAGCTGAGACACAGAGCCCCTGACAGCAGACTTCGCCTCCCCTTCGGTCCCAACACCATGGATCAATGTCCCAGCATGGATCCCAACCTCCAGCCCCAAAGGCCTCCTGGTTTCATGGGAGGGCCTGAGTTCAGGTTCCCTCCAGGTATGAACCAAGATGGCCCCAGGATGATGATGGGTTCCATGGGGAACCAGCAGGTTGGCCAGAGCCAGCTGTCCTCTAGCATGGAGAACCTCCACCAGCAGCAGCAGGCTCAGATGCAAGGGGGCACCATGCACAGGCAAGCCCAGCTGATGAGGTCCATGAGCCAGCCAGCTTCGAACGAGACCCAGAGTATGTCAGCTCCTTCCATGATGACGCAAGGGCCATCTGTTGGACACACTGATGATCAGGGAGTCTCCATGGCTAACAACCACGATGGAGTGGAGGAGAAACTGGACACCGTCGAATCGGCTGTCAAAGACCTGGAAGACGTGGAGGTGAAGGACCTGGTCGATGCCGATCTGGACAACCTAAACCTGGATCCGGAAGAAGAAGACGGCAAAGACTTGGACCTGGAGACCAACGATTTGCACCTGGACGACTTCCTGACATCAGGGAAGTTCGACATCATTGCGTACACCGACCCTGACCTGAACGATATCAAGAAGGACATGTTCAACGAGGAGTTGGAGCTTAGTGACCACATGGAAGACCACAGTGATGCCTCAGACTTCCAGAAGGCTTTGTCTGAGAAGAGGAACTTCAACTCTAGCTGTGGTGGTGCTGCATCTTCCTTCTCTAATTTAACATCTGGAATGGGGAAGTCAGAGGGAACGGCTGAGAAGTATTCCTCGTCAGCTGACGTCAAACAGGAAGTGAGCTGTAGACAAAGCGCCGCCTCCTCCCTGCCCTCGAAGCAGAAGATCAAAATGGTAGACAGAGACAACCTGTCCCAGACGTCCAATGACAGGAAGGACCAGCAAGCAGACGGAAACCCTAACAACCAATCAGGAGTGCTCTCTGACTCCACCCCAGTCCTCTCTAGCTTACTAATCAAGCAGCAGCCAGAGGACCCCTCCCCTGACAATCAAGGCAGTGGTAACTCTATGGCACAGCCAAACCAAGATGCTCAGAACAACTCCCAAACCATGGATCCCACTAGCAGGGGAGAAGGAGAAGGAGAAACATCCATGTCTACCTTTGAGATAGACCAGAGTGGGTTGACCCCGGCTCAGCAGGCCCTGTTGGTCCAGACGTTGGGCCAGGTGGGGCCAGGGGGGCACAGACCCCTGCTGCTGGAGGAGCAGCCCCTCCTCCTACAGGACCTGCTGGACCAGGAGAGGCAGGAGCAGCAGCAGCAGAGGCAGATGCAGGCCATGATCCGACAACGCTCCTCCAGTGACTCCTTCTTCCCCAACATCGGTAAATAGATGTTTTTCATTCAGGCTAAATGCTTTTATTCCAGTTCAAACAAGTTATTTACCTTCTTATTTTGTACGAGAAATAAATAACTGAGGACATTTGTCTTTAGTAATGGGCAAGTTTCTGACCGCACATCTTTTTTTGTCTGCAGATTTTGACGCAATCACTGACCCTATTATGAAAGCAAAGATGGTCGCTCTGAAAGGCATCAACAAAGTCATGGTTCAAAACAACATGGGAATGACACCGATGGTCATGAACAGGTTTCCACCTGGTGCTGCAGCACCTTGTCCTGAAAGCGCCTCTGCTCCTCCACAGGCCGTTGGACAGGTAACTGAATCGCTTATCACCAAATCAGTTCTCTCAAGTCACCTTTCATACACAAACCATACTAGGAAACACGAATTATAACAACAATTTGTTTGTCTCTTTCAAAACCAGGATGGCAAGCTGACACCCGCGGTGGCAAGGCCCAACCCTCCGAATTTTGGATCAGATTTTGTCAGTAAGTTCATCTTTGATTTACGAGCCAAAGTTCAATAATAATGGCAAAAAATAAAATTCTGTCTCCCCCAAGACCATAGGGTGTTTTTAAGAAATGCTGTTTTAAAATATGTCATATGAAAACTCACTCTGTTATCTCTCCCTCAGATAATGCTCAGAAGGCTCAGTACGAGGAGTGGCTCCAGGAGACCCAGCAGCTGCTCCAGATGCAGCAGAAGTTTCTGGAGGAGAAGATCGGAGCCCACAGGAAGGCCAAGAAGGCCCTATGTGCCAAGCAGCGCACAGCCAAGAAGGCTGGGAGGGAGTTTGCTGAGGAGGACGCAGAGCAGCTCAAACATGTCACAGAGCAGCAGAGTGTCGTCCAGAAACAGCTGGAGCAGGTAAATGCTGCTGAGGGCACTCTTTCTTTCACCTTTTTCCATCAGCACTTCCTCTCACCCTTCCACTGTCCTCTCTGTTCAACTCTCAAACTGCCCTTGCTTGGAGAGCTATGTTTTGAGCACCTTGTCAAAATGTTGTTTCTTTCTTCAGTTATTCAGACATTTCAATGCTCCTCATAATGATCATGAATATGCATTAAATGATGTCATTGAAAACATTTAATTGTTATTGTCTGTGTTGGGGTTTGAGATTGTCATGAGTTTGCCTAATTGCTCATGAATTGTGTTTGGTTCTTGTCCTTTCAGATCCGGAAGCAGCAGAAAGAGCACGCCGAACTGATCGAGGAGTATCAAGTGAAGCAGCAGCAGGGTGGCAGTGGCATGCCTCCCACTGTGATGCCAGCGACTGTGCCAGGGATGCCACCAATGCAGGGTGTCCCTGGTGGCAAAGTACCAAGCGGGCCTCCGATGAACCAACAGCCACCTATGAACCCCATGATGCATCAGGTGCCACTACATCCAGGCCAGCCGAATGCCCCTCCACAACACATGCCGATAACCAACCAACCAGGCTGGCATCCTGGAGCTCCCATGCCCATGGGTGGCCCCAATATACCCTCTCAGATTCCCATGGGAAACCCAGCTCAGCAGCCCTCCCAGATGCCCCAACAGATCCCCATAGAAAACCAACCTCAGACTCAACACAGTGGGGTCACAACCCCACAGGGCTCTGGTCTGAAGTTTGACGACAACAACCCGTTCAGCGAGGGCTTCCAGGAGAGAGAGCGGAGGGAGAGGCTGAGAGAGCAGCAGGAGAGGCAGAGGGTCCAGCTGATGCAGGAGGTAGAGCGCCAACGGGCATTGAAACAACGCATGGAGATGGAACAGCAAGGCTTGCTGGGGTCCGATGGGGGGAACATGGCGCCCATCTCTCAGATGCCATTCTTCAATGCCGAGCTGCCCCAGGACTTCATGCAGCCGCAGAGGCCACAACTACCACAACAGCAGCAGCAGTTGGGACCAATGTTTCCCCAGCAGCAGTCCATGCAGTCAGGGATGGGCTCTCCTCCTGCGGTCTACATGCAAGGCGGTGACCGGAGGGCCATGATGAGTAACGGGATGCTTCCTCAGGACATGGGGCCTGGAGGTTTTGGGCCTGATACCATGGGTCTACAGGGAGCTAACTTCTCCCAGGGTCCACTCAGACCCAGGAGGTTCAGCGGGCCAGGCATGATGCCTCAGATCCCTGGAGAAGGCCCCCCGTTTTGTGGAGACTCCTCCACCACACCCCTGCCTTCCAACTTCCCCGGCTCGGGTCAGTCTCTGATCCAGCTCTACTCCAACATCATCCCGGAAGAGAAGGGGAAGAAGAAGAGGAACAGAAAGAAGAAGAAAGACAACGAGGACGCAGATTCCATTAAAACCCCGTCCACGCCACACTCTGACCTCACAGCGCCTCTGACACCCTGCCGGTCGGACACATCCTCCACACCCACCAGGAACAACGCCCACCTCTTCGGGGACCAGGACCTCTCCAGGTCCCCCTTACTGGGCTCCTCCACCTCTACCCACAGCCACTCTGAGCTGGAAAGGCAGCTCTCTGGAGGAATGAGCAGCATCCCATCAGATGTCGCCAGGGCCCAGGCTCTGGAGCAGGAGCGCATTCTCAGCAACATCAAGCTGGAGCAGACTGAGAGCACCGAGTGCGCCTCATCCGACATGTGCTCAGGGATGGGCATAGTAAAGGAGGAGGGTGGGCCTGCAGCACAGAGCCCCTTGCACGGCGGGGGAGCCAAGGGGGAGTCTGGGGGTAATAACGAACTCCTCAAACACCTGTTGAAGAACAAGCAGACACCTCTTAATGGACCAGGGCTTCCCCACCAACGGTCAGACGAGAGCCTGAGGTCTGAGGAGGAGGAGGTGGCTACGGACTGCAAGGCCCTGCTGCTGAGGCAGAGCTCCATGGACAGCAATGGGGTGAGTCTCACTGTCTGGCAGAAAAGGCACGGCAGTGGAGGCTGGTGGAGGCTCATTGCAACAGCTGGGATGGATTGAATGGAACAGTTCCTTTCCGTTCATTACAGTGATCCTGTCCTCCGATTTCTCCCTCGACCAGCCTCCATTGAATCAGTGATCGCTAGCTTGCTATGTAGGTAGATGAGCAGCTAGTGTGAGTCAGAGCCAAGCCAAGCAGGCTCAGTGAATCAGTCAGATGGGTCGTGTCTCTCGCTGCCTGCGACAAACTGCTGTGAGTCATAGGACGCAGTATTTTAGGCTGAGTCATGATTGATTGAAATGTTTTTTGAAAACACTCAGACATACCCAAACGGCTGAAGAGTTGACATTTGACAATTTATTTATTAACGGTTGTCATCCTTCTTGATGTCATGTTTATTTTTAGAGATATTGTTGTGCTTGGCCATGAGAGCGACACTGCTGTCTTATCAGTTCCTTTGTTAAATGGACAATAAAGTCATCTTTATCTACCTTCTCCCAGGCGTATTCAGACGGACAGATGTCTGGCCTGCCAGAGTTCCCAGGACCGCTGCTAGCAGGACAGGAGAAAAAGAAAGGCAGGAACAAGCGGACCCCCAAGGGAGGGGAGAGGCCAGCCTCTCGCTACAGGAAGAGGAAGAAAGAGGGGGAGGAGAAGCAACTGGTGCACTGTAGCACAGATGCACTAATGACCCAGCTCAAACAGGTACCTAAACATCACATAACACTAGAGAATATGTAGTCCGTGACAGAAAAGAAGCCAATGATGAAATAGTAAAAGGAGCACTGTTGATTCTCTAAACACACTTCAGAGTATAGACTCCTTCTTACACCGGTAGGCCACATTCATCATGCAGAAAGGCTACATGTACTCACATGTATCTCCCATTAAGGGGAGGTGAATTCTCCCTTCAGAGATATTTCTTTACAATATTCAATCTTTAGCAATGCTGTGATGCATTGACCACAGAGCTAACTAATTACAGATAGGATAGGACGGTGCCCCTGGTGTGTGTATGCTGATACCATTACATGTATAATAGCCACACACACTATATGACCAAAAGTATGTGGACACCTGGTTGTCGAACATCTCATTCCAGAATCATGGGCATTAATATGGATTTATTCCCCCCTTTGCTGCTATAACAGCCTCCACTCTTGTGGGAAGGCTTTCCACTAGATGTTGGAACATTGCTGCCGGGACTTGCTTCCATTCAGCAACAAGCATTAGTGAGGTCGGGCACTGATGTTGGACGATTATGCATTGCTCGCAAGCGGCGTTCCAATTCATCCCAAAGATGTTCGATGGGTTTCAGGTCAGGGCTCTGTGCAGGCCAGTCATGTACTTCCACACTGATCTCGACAAAGCATTTATGTTTGGAGCTTGCTTTGTGTAAGGGGGCATTGTCATGCTGAAACAGGAAAGGTCCTTCCCCAAACTGTTGCCACAAAGTTGGAAGCACCTTTATTTAACCAGGCAAGTCAGTTAAGAACACATTCTTTTTTTCAATGACGGCCTGGGAACAGTGGGTTAACTGCCTGTTCAGGGCAGAACGACAGATTTGTACCTTGTCAGCTTGGGGGTTTGAACTTGCAACCTTCTGGTTACTAGTCCAACGCTCTAACCACTAGACCCAGACCATTATTCCTCCTCCACCAAACTTGACAGTTGGCACTAGTGTTGGAGTAGGTAGCGTTCTCCTGGCATCCGCCAAACCCAGATTAGTCCGTCGGACTGCCAGATGGTGAAGCATGATTCATCACTCCAGAGAATGCGATTCCACTGCTCCAGAGTCCAATGGTGGTGAGCTTTACACCACTCCAGCCGACACTTGGCATTGCACCTGGTGATCGTAGGCTTGTGTGCGGCTGCTTAGCCATGGAAACCCATTTCATGCAGCTCCCGACAAACAGTTGTTGTGCTGATGTTCCTTTCCGGAGGCAGTTTGGAACTCGTAGTGAGTGTTGCACCCAAGGACAGATCATTTCTACACGCTTCAACACTCGGCGGTCCCATTCTGTGAGCTTGTGTGACCTACCACTTCGCGGCTGAGCCGTTGTTGCTCTTAGATGTTTCCACTTCATAATAAAATTACTTACAGTTGACCGGGGCAGCACTTGCAAGGCAGGAATTTGACAAACTGACTTGTTGGAAAGGTGGCGTCCTATGTCGGTGCCACATTGAAAAGTCACTGAGCTCTTCAGTAAAGCCGTTCAACTGCCAATGTTTGTCTATGGAGATTGTATGGCCATTTGCTTGATTTTATACACCTGTCAACAATGGGTGTGGCTGAAATAGCAGAGTCCACTAATTTGAAGGGGTGTCCACATACCTTTGTGTATATATAGTGATTATGGACTAGCAAATTATGCTCCCCCTCATGGTGCTGTTCATTCATTAAGTCTGATCATATAATGTCTTCATAAATGGCTGTAGTTAAATGGAGTAGAAACTACAGTTTGATTGCATACTGCTATCCACAGTTTGATGGCATAGAACCATATATG
The DNA here is from genome assembly GCF_036934945.1 of Oncorhynchus masou masou. Lineage (NCBI taxonomy): Eukaryota > Metazoa > Chordata > Actinopteri > Salmoniformes > Salmonidae > Oncorhynchus > Oncorhynchus masou. The sequence continues at coordinate 26,072,696 of NC_088228.1, forward strand.
AAATGTAGAAAATGATCATTCATTGAATCAAATTGTCGTTGAATACTGGCTGCTGCTACACCATACTTGTGCATCTCATTGATAAATGAGACATAAATTATGTTCTTCTTACCAAAGGTTATTATAAAACAGTCAACCAGCTCTTTAGAGTTACAATTTACTCGGTGCTTTGTCAAAGTTAAATTACTGTCATTTTGGTAAGTAATTGCTGTCACAATTTTATTCCCATGTGTGAAGAATAATTGTAGAAAATGAATTTAATGGGAAATCTAGGCTTTCAAAACACACTTCAATTAGAAATACCCGATAATCGCTGTAAACCATAACAAGGACAAATTACACACAGACTTCAACTAAACATATAGCCACCACACCAGAGTTGAAAACGTGAGTAATACCTCAGGCATGTTAATTGGAGTGGTGCTATTTGTGTTCATATATCTGAGGTAATTATGGAATTTTGCAGGGAGTTTTACACCACCAGAACATTCCTCTCACTTCACAGACAGTGCCTTCATAAAGTATTCATACTCCTTGACTTATTCCACATTTTGTTGTTGCAGCCTGAAATTAAAATGTATGAAATCTATTTTTTTCTCACCTATCTACACACAATACCCCATAATAAAGAAATGAAAACGTGTTTTTAGACATTTTTGCAAATTTATTGAAAATGGAAAAATAGATATCTGATTTACATAAGTATTCACAACCCTGAGTCATTACATGTTGTAATTGCTGCCAAAGGTGATTCGAACTGTGAGTTTTTCTGTGTACATCTCTAAGAGCTTTGCAAACCTGGATTGTACAATATTTTTACGTTATTCTTCTTAAAATTCTTCAAGCTCTGTCAAGTTGGTTGTTCATCATTACCAGAAAGCCATTTTCAAGTCTTGTCATAGATTTAGGCACATTCAAAGTCATCTTGGAATATTTGGCTTTGTGTTTTTGGTTATTGTTCTGCTCAAAGGTGAATTTGTCTCCCATTGTCTGTTGGAAAGCAGACTGAACCAGGTTTTACTCAAGGATTTTGCCTGTGCTTTGCTCTAATCCATTTCTTTTTATCCTAAAAAATCTCCCTCGTCCTTGCCGATTACAATCATACCCATAACATGATGCTCGAAAGTGTGAAAAGTGGTACTCTGTGAGGTGTTGTTGGATTGCCCCAAGCATAACGCTTTGTATTCAGGAGATAAAGTTAATTTATTTGCCGCAGATTTACTTTAGTGCCTTACTACAAACAGGATGCATGTTTAGGAATATTTTTATTCTGTACAGGCTTCTTTCACTCTCGTTTAGGTTAGCATTGTGGAGAAACTAATGTTGATCCATCCTCAGTTTTCTCCTTTCACAGCCATTAAACTCTAACTGTTTTAAAGTCACCATTAGCCTCATGGTGAAATCCCTGACTGGTTTCCTTCCTCTCCGCCAACTGAGTTAGGAAGGACACCTATAGTTGAAGTCGGAAGTTTACATACACCTTAGCCAAATACATATAAACTCAGTTTTTCACAATTTGTGACATTTATTTTAAGAATGTGAAATGTCAGACTAATAGTAGAGTGATTTATTTCAGCTTTTATTTCTTTCATCACATTCCCAGTGGGTCAGAAGCTTACATACGCTCAATTAGTATTTGGTAGCATTGCCTTTAAATTGTTTGACTTGGGTCAAAAGTTTGAGGTAGCATTCCACAAGCTTTCCACAATAAATTGTGTGAATTTTGGCCCATTCCTCCTGACAGAGCTGGTGTAACTGAGTCAGGTTTGTAGTTCTCATTGCTCGCACACACTTTTTCAGTTCTGACAACAAATTTTCTATAGGATTGAGGTCAGGACTTTGTGATGGCCACTCCAGTACCTTGACTTTGTTGTCCTTAAACCATTTTGCCACAACTTTGGAAGTATGCATGGGGTCATTGTCCATTTGGAAGATTCATTTGTGACCAAGCTTTAACCTCCTGACTGATGTCTTGAGATGTTACCTCAATATATCCATATCATTTTCCTGCCTCATGATGCCGTCTAGTTTGCGAAGTGCATCATTCCCTCCTGCAGTCAAGCACCCCCACAACATGATGCTGCCACCTCCATGCTTCACGGTTGGGATGGTGTTCTTCGGCTTGCAAGCTTCCCCCTTTTTCCTCCAAAAATAACAATGGTCCTTATTGCCAAACAGTTATATTTTTGTTTCATCAGACCAGAGGACATTTCTCCAAAAGTATGATCTTTGTCCCCATGTGCAGTTGCAAATCGTAGTCTGGCTTTTGTTATGGCGGTTTTGGAGCAGTGGCTTCTTCCTTGCTGAGCGGCCTTTCAGGTTATGTTGATATAGGACTCGTTTTACTGTGGATATAGATACTTTTGCACCCGTTTCCTCCAGCATCTTCACAAGGTTTTGCTTTTGTTCTGAGATTGATTTGCACTTTTTGCACCAAAGTACGTTCATCTCTAGGAGACAGAACACGTCTCCTTCCTGAGTGGTATGACGGCTGCGTGGTCCCATGGTGTTTATACTTGCATACTATTGTATGTACAGATGAATGTGGTACCTTCAGCCGTTTGGAAGTTGCTCACAAGGATGAACCAGACTTGTGGAGGTCTATAATTTTTTTCTGCGGTCTAAGCTGATTTCTTTTGATTTTCCTACGACGTCAAGCAAAGAGGCACTGAAGTACATCCACAGGTACACCTCCAATTGACTCAAATTATGTCAATTAGCCTATCGGAAGCCTCTAAAGTCATGACATGTTTTTCTGGAATTTTCCAAGCTGTTTAAAGGCACAGTCTAATTAGTGTATGTAAACTTCTGACCCACTGGAATTGTGATACAATGAATTATAAGTTAAATAATCTGTCTGTAAACAATTGTTGAAAGAATTACTTGTCATGCACAAAGTAGATGTCCTGACTTGCCAAAACTATAATTTGTTAACAAGAAATTTGTGGAGTGGTTGAAAAATGAGTTTTATTGACTCCAACCTAAGTGTATGTAAACTTCCGACTTCAACTGTGTATTTTTGTAGTGTATTGATACACCAACCAAAGTGTAATTAATAACTTCACCATGCTCGAAGGGATATTTTATATTCCGTTGCATAAAGGTTAAAGGAAATGCAGGCAGGCACCACTTTACTACAAGACAAAACAGCTCACTCAATCAAGCCTGATGGTCTTGTAGGTTTAAAAGCCAAGCTTGCTTTCAAATAACAATAAAAAAAAAGTGCTTAAAGTTAATGTAATGGGATAATGTCTTAGTGTGGTGTGTGAAGAATCCAATACAGTAGAAATCGCATTATGGTGGAAGCACATCCTCAAAGAGTATGACTTACATGTATGCTGTTTGAGAAGGTTTGAATCCTAAGCAACCTGCCTACACATTGTTTGCAGTACAATAGACCAAAATGGACCATAATGGCACGACGGGTGTGCTTGCATTACTGCAAGTCTTGCTGGTTTAAACTCTGGTATGCTGCCCTCTAAAATCAGTTTTGAACTAACTAGATTGCTGCAGTCTTACATTGCTTTGAATGGGAAGTCATATTTTACCAAGTTTTAACTCAGTTTGACTTTAAAGGTCTTAGCTCAGCCTCTGAATTTCATAGTCTTTTAATCTTGTTTCTAGCCTTAAGGGTTACGGAGTTATGCAACGCTATACACTACCGGTCAAATGTTTTACACATTCAAGGGTTTTTCTTTATTTTTACTATTGTCTATATTGTAGAATAATAGGAAAGACATAAAAAAAATATGAAATTACACCAATGGAATTATGTAGTAACAAATCAAAATATATTTTATATTTGAGATTCTTCAAATAGCTGCTCTTTGCCTTGATGACAGCTTTGCACACTCTTGGCATTTTCTCAACCAGCTTCACCTGGAATGCTTTTCCAACAGTCTTGAAGGAGTTCCCACATAGGCTGAGCACTTGTTGGCTGCTTTTCCTTCACTCTGCTGGTCCGACTCATCCCAAACCATCTCAATTTGGTTGAGGTTGGGGGATTGTGGAGGCCAGGACATCTGATGCAACACTCCATTACTCTCCTTCTTGGTCAAATAGCCCTTACAGCCTGGAGGTGTGTTGAGTCATTGTCCTGTTGAAAAACAAACAAGTCCCATTAAGCCCAAACAAGATGGGATGGAGTATCGCTGCAGAATGCTGTTGTAGCCATGCTGGTTAAGTGTGCCTTGAATTCTAAATAAATCACAGACAGTGTAACCAGCAAAGAACTCCCACATCATAACACCTCCTCCTCCATGCTCTACGGTGGTAAATACACATGCAGAGATCATCCGTTTACCCACACCGCGTCTCACAAAGACATGGCGGTTGGAACCAAAAAATATCAAATTTGGACTCCAGACAAGTACAAATTTGCACCGTTCTAATGTTCATTGCTCGTGTTTGTTGGCCCAAGCAAGTCTCTTCTTATTATTGGTGTCCTTTAGTGATGGTTTCTTTGCAGCAATTTGACCATGAAGGACTGATTCACAAAGTTTCCTCTGAACAGTTGATGTTGTGATGTCTGTTACTTGAACTCTGTAAGGCATTTATTTGTGCTGCAATTTCTGAGGCTGGTATCTCTTAATGAACTTATCCACTGCAGCAGAGGTAACTCTGGGCCTTCCATTCCTGTTGCGGTCCTCATGAGAGCCAGTTTCATCATAGCGCTTGATGGTTTTTGCGACAGCACATGAAGGAACTTGAAATTTTCCATATTGACTGACCTTCATGTCTTAAAGTAATGATGGACTGTCGTTTCTCTTTGCTTATTTGAGCTGTTCTTGCCATTGTATGGACTTCTTTTACCAAATAGGGCTATCTTCTGTATACCACCCCTACCTTGTCACAACACAACTGATTGGCTCAAACGCATTAAGAAGGAAAGATATTCCACAATAGAACTTTTAAGAAGGCACACCTGTTAATTGAAATGCATTCCCGGTGACTACCTCATGAAGCTGGTTGAGAGAATGCCTAAAGCTCTCATCAAGGCAAAGGGTGGCTATTTGAAGAATAGATTTTGATTTAACACTTTTTTGGTTACTACATGTGTTATTTAATGATGTGTTATATGTTATACATGATGTGTTATATGTAGTTACTACATATGTGTTATTTAATAGTATTGATGTCTTCACTATTATTCTAAAATGTAGAAAAGCGTAAAAAGAAAAAAAGTCCTTGAATGAGTAGGTTTTCTAAAACCTTTCACCTATATTGTACATTGGTTGTCAGGGGGGAGGTTGCCCACTGCTGCAAAGTAAGCATGGGTTAGCCAAAAACAGTACAGGGTGGGCTAGTCTAATGGTCATTTTATGGTCCCTGTAGTCTCGTTTTTATCCAATGCCTCGATCTTGGGTTAGGTCGCAGCAAGACATTTAATTTTTTCCCTGATGCTAGGGACCATGTTAAAAATCCAATGTGGTTCTCTGAATGGATCATGACGCGAGGCTTGTGTGTTGTGTACCTCCAGTCAAGTTGATTTGCAAAGTTTCATCGACGTTAATGCAATATTTGCTTCGATATGATGGTAGGGAGATGGGATTGGTTGAATTTTAAAGTTTCAATTCCTAACTATTGTCGCAACTATAATCATTATCAGCTCATTCAACCCCTCTCCTTTCCCCAGGTTGTTGCTGTAAATGAAAATGTTTTGTGTTTATTAGGTGTCAAACAGAAAAAAAAGAACTGATACAGGGAGGGACTATCTGGATGTGATCCAATAAAAAAATGTAAAAAAAGGTTCATTTTTTGTTTCAAAAAGTTTAGCTACAGTGTGCTCTACTGAACGTAAACCGTGTAAAGTAAGGATTCAGTAAATAAATAGTTAAACCTCATGTCTCTTCCTCCTCCCTTTTTCTCCCCTCTTTCCATTCCCCTCTCTCTTTCCTCCTACAGCAGCTGTCCCTTCTGCCCCTCATAGAGCCCCTGATAGGTGTCAACTTTGCCCACTTCGCCCCCTATGGCAGTGGCCAGCTCAACGGGGAGAACCATCTGTCTGGGACCTTCGGTAGCGCCGCTCTGGACGGAGTCTCAGACTACTATTCCCAGCTAGCCTACAAGGTGAAGCCTCCGCTCCAACCACTAGGCGTGGGTGGTATACCCTATATACCATACACCTGGGTATTTGGAAAAGGCCACTGGACGTTTTTTCATTTGTAGCTACTTTTTAAGTAAAACCCGCAGTCAACTTGTGCAATATATTAGGCCATAAGGAACATTGCATTCTTCATGTCACCTGTTACATTATTATGAAGTTTACGGTAGTCCCCAGTCACACGTCATGTGGTGTTTGTTTACAAGCAGACAACTAGCGATCGGAGCCTTGAGTCTCTCACTCTTGTGCAGCATCCACCAGGTGATCTAATTATAGTATGGAATCCACAACTAAATGTGTGCCAGCTATATATCTGATAACAATTAAGTTAATTGTCGAAAATGTGCTAAATGCTCTGCATTTGTGCATTTCGTTTGCTAATTAGCTATCTGATTAAGTGGTTAGCTAGCTTCTTCCAAAATCAAGCATTCTCTTGGTAACAGCATTGAATCTCCTCCTGGATCAAGAACCTTGCTGGCTAATATTTGTTTTGTGCATGCAGCGAACTATGAGTAGCATTTTTTTAGTTACTTGTATACTTTAGGTCATAAACTGTACAAAATGTTCAGTGTGCTCATTAGCATTCTATGTGATTTTACATGTACTTGTTAGCATCGCTAACCTTCCGATTACAGAGTATCAGTGGGGTTTGAAAACAGCGCCGGTATTACAGAATATCCCGGTATGGCACAATGTCGGTATGAAGATATGACAGTCTGGATACCGTCCAAGCCTACCAACCAAAGTTAAATCTTTTCATCTTAATTTAAAATACCACTCTTGTTTTTATATTCAACTGGACTTTGAATGAGCTAAGGGGAGATGGAGTGATACTACACAAGCATGTACTGCATACTGTATGTGCTGAAGGCTGTGGCACTACCCACTAGACCAGCCCCAGGCACAGGTCGTTATTAATATGAAGTTGAAGGATGCCTTTAGTGCCTTTTTGAAGCAGTGATTTGTGGTAGCACGAGACCACTCTGCCATATGCCAGATCCCTCCCTGTTGTAGTATGGTGACATGTATTCCTTGGGTTGTTTATTCAAAGCAGAACAATCTGAGCAACCCCCCCACCCCGCCGGCTTCCCTTCCTCCGACTCCTCCACCTGTGAACCGACAGAAGATGATCAATGGCTTTGCCACTACAGAAGAACTGGCCAGCAAAGCTGCTGCTATGGGTGAGTACTGGGACAGGGTTCAGGGGTGACTAGGGTTTAATGGCATATTCCTGTGTTTCTCATGTATAGTGTCATGCTGTGTATTGCTGTTAGGACCCTAGACAAAGCATTCCTAGAGCAGACATTCCCGCAGACATAATGCCTAACTCCTAGAACAAACATTTACATTAATGTGAAGTGATTGTATTTCTATGGTTAGGGCCAATCTGAATGTCTCATTCATATGTTCCTCTTCAAGTGTCTAAAGGTCTGGTCCCCAAGCCGCTCCATGTCCCATTCAGGACTGAGGAGGACCTGCTGGCCCGGGCCATCGCTCAGGGACCTAAAACTGTGGATGTGCCTGCCTCCCTCCCCACGCCCCCTCACAACAACCAGGAGGAACTCAGGTAAGGAAGGCCTCTGCTCCCCAGAACAGAGAAATTAGAAATGATGTCTTTGGTTATGCTTGCATGCTTTACATCAGTCTTAAAGATGCCATATTACCTTATAAACTTGTCATTGTGAGTAGAGTATATTCTGTGAATACTTGGCCACAAAATGATTTTCCCTACTGAGACAAAGATTCAATTGAATTGCACTTCATAGACAGTAGACACAAATTGTATACTGGTATTTGTCTAAAAACATGCATTATCCTCTATCTGGATACTCAGACTAAAGCTGTAGATACATGTATGCGATACAAGCTTTCACAGATTCCACAACAATTTCTACACAATGTTCTCACCTTAGGGAAGCCTCAAATCAATTTCAGTTGTTAATGTAATGATATTTCTGTGAAAATAGGTTATTCGTCAAAAAAACATGCATTTTCCTTTATCCGGGTACTCTGACTAGGCTGTAGATATACCATAAAAGCTTTCAGACTCCAAAACAATCTCTTCACAATGTTCTCAGTTTAGGAAATCATGATGAAGACCATTTAGAATTGTGAATGCAATGATTTTTGTGTAAACCCCCCCCCCCCCCTCTCTCTCTCGCTGTCACAGCAACAGGCTGGGACAAGAGCATTGTAAGGATCGGGACACACCAGACAGTTTCGTCCCGTCCTCGTCTCCTGAAAGTGTGGTTGGCATGGAGATCAGTCGCTACCCAAACTTGTCATTGGTGAAGCAGGAGCCTCGGTCCCCGTGTCTCTCCCCCGTCCTCCCCATGCTCCCAGCACATTGGGGGAAAGGTAACATGTTGGTCATTTATTTAAACTGGAAATAAACTGGAAACAGAGATATGTGCCTTTCTAACTACTATATGTACTCCATCATCAATCAGGTTATTTATAAAGCCCTGTTTACATTACGTTGTCACAAACTGCTTTACAGTATCAATGACAGGACTAAGTATTATTGAAATATCCTTTCAAATATTTTTCCGGGTGTGTCTTACTTTTCTTGTAGGGTTAGCGGTTAGGCTGAAGACTGAGCTCAAGACGGAGCCTTCTGGGATGTTCTTCGGCTCCCATTTTGGCCCAGCATCTAACAACGCTAAGCCAGGCCTGGTGTCTGTAGCCATCACCCTGAGACCAGCTGCCGCAGAGGTGAGGGTTCTGTTGGCTTCAGTTCCTCCTGCTCTCAGAGAATGTCACCATCGGGGAAATGGTTTAGATCCTTTTATTTTTATTTAAGCGCTTGAACAATGTAGTTTTATTCCCTTTTTTTCCTCTCAAATGCACCTCAGTTCTTTCGCTACTGTTGTGATATGTTAGGATTCAAATCTCACCCGGCTTAATTGTAGAAGCTAAAGCCAATTCTTTGTCTGCCAGTCATGCACTGCTCTCCATCTCTGCCATTGGCTTTAGAGTGGCAATAGTTGTTACATACATTTTTACGACATTGTCTTTCCCCCTCCCAGAATGTCACTGGTGTGGTAGCAGCCATCTCAGATCTGCTGTCTGTGAAGATCCCCAGCAGCTATGAGGTCAGCAGCCCCCCTGGCCCAGATAGGGGGCCCCTGGCCATGCTCAGCGGCCTGAGGGGGGGCCCCCAGGGAGGTCTTGAGCACCGGCGGCCGGGCGCCCCAATGATATACCCGGGCCGTGGTGGTGCTGGGGACATGGGGGGCCCGCACCCTCAAGGAGCCCCAGGCCAGCTCATTAGGTCCCGGGGAGGTGGAGGACCACAGCAGGGGATGATGATGCAACAGCAGCAGGGACATCCGCAGCAGCACATCCGCTTCCATTCTGACGGACCAGGTGAGAGACAGCTACATCCCTGCACCTTATCGCCACCTTATGTCCAAATACTGACATAACAGGGGAGATGTTTCTGCTCTTGTGCGCTCGTCTTGAAATGAGACACTGACGAAATTCATTTCCATCCAGACCAATTTGTTTGTTTTTTAGACTTATTTTTCTGATATGAATAATATATTGTTTTTTTAAACACGACATCACTGCAACTAGAAGTGCACAAGACAACAAATCCATCTCTATCTAATTGTTTTCCCACTCATCGTCCATCGGCATACTTAGCCTCTTTTAACAATGTTTACAAACGGTCCGTTTCTTCGTCCAGTGCATCATTATCCTTCTGTCTGCTGCCTAAAGGCTGTGTGTATCTGGCCCACCAGGAAGTGAGGGCTGACCATATTGATCTCACACAACGATCCGCACAGCTAATAAAATTGACTAATCATCCTTCCTTGGCCCCGACCTCACTAGTGCGCACCCACACACGTACCTGCTTAGTGCTGCTGTCAAAGTGTCAGAACACGGGCTTAATGAATGTGGTCAGTTTGCCTAGAGTCATAGATACAAACAGCCAGATGAACAGGAAAATGGACACCCCTGGTGTTAATTGTCTTGGCGGGCTTATAATTAGGAGCTGTTTACCTCCTGACCAATTGTGTGTTTCATCTAAGACAATTAGCATCAAAGTATGACGAGCTGAAATGTCGTGACGAGCTGCCTTCTAAACTGTAGTGACGAGCTGCCTTCTAAACTGTAGTGACGAGCTGCCTTCTAAAATGTAGTGACGAGCTGCCTTCTAAAATGTTGTGACGAGCTGCCTTCTAAAATGTAGTGACGACCTGCCTTCTAAAATGTAGTGACGAGCTGCCTTCTAAAATGTTGTGACGAGCTGCCTTCTAAAATGTAGTGACGAGCTGCCTTCTAAACTGTAGTGACGAGCTGCCTTCTAAACTGTAGTGACGAGCTGCCTTCTAAAATGTAGTGACGACCTGCCTTCTAAAATGTAGTGACGAGCTGCCTTCTAAAATGTTGTGACGAGCTGCCTTCTAAAATGTAGTGACGAGCAGCCTTCTAAAATGTAGTGACGAGCTGCCTTCTAAAATGTAGTGACGAGCTGCCTTCTAAAATGCAGTGACGAGCTGCCTACTAAAATGTAGTGACGAGCTGCCCACTAAAATGTAGTGACGAGCTGCCTTCTAAAATGTAGTGACGGAGCTGCCTTCTAAAACGTGACGAGCTGCCTTCTAAAATGTTTATAAAAAATCAGGTGCTTAAAATGTATAGCTTGTCCAAAACAAGACCGCAGCAGAGCGCCCCTCATTTATTTGACGTAATAAACCTATTCCTCCTCCGTAAGAGAAACAAATATATAAATGCAACAAATTATCCCTGAAATGTTCCATATGCGCAAAAAGCTTATTTCTTTCAAATCATCCCTGTTAGTGAGCATTTCTCCTTTGCCAAGATAATCCATCCACTTGACAGGTGCGGCATATCAAGAAGCTGATTCAACAGTGTGATCATTACACAGGTGCACCTTGTGCTGTGGACAATAAAAGGCCACTCTAAAATGTGCAGTTTTGTCACATAACACAATGCCACAGATGTCTCAAGTTTTGAGGGAGTGTGCAATTGGCATGCTGACTGCAGGAATGTCCACCAGAGCTGTTGCCAGAGAATGTAATGTTTATTTCATTACCATAAGCTGCCTCCAACTACGTTTTAGAGAATTTGGCAATACGTCCAACCAGCCACACAACCGCAGACCACGTGCATGGCGTTGTGTGGGTGAGCAGTTTGCCAATGTCAAAGTTGTGAACAGTGTCCCAAGGTGGTAGTGGGATTATGGTATGGGCAAGCATAAGCTATAGACAACGAGCACAATTTCCTTTTTATTGATGGCAATTTGAATGCAAAGAAATACCGTGAACAGATCCATAGCCCATTTTGTTTTTAAGGTATCTGTGACCAACATATGCATATCTGTATTCCCAGTCATGTAAAATCCATAGATTAGGGCCTAATGCGTTTATTTCAACTGAATGATTTCCTCATATGAACTGTAACCCAGTAAAATATTTTGAAATTGTTGCATGTTGCATTTTTAATGTTTTTATTCAGTATAATAGAGCTAAGCTAAGCCATGCTGTGCTGCTCTGTTCTGTTCAATCATCTACTGTTGTAGGAGCTGTGTCTTATTTGAGTACTGTTGCTGTGCGTCAGGTCCAGCTGCAGTCAGAGGCGCCCATCAGAAAGCCCCCGGCAGCCCAGGCTCCAAGCCCCAGTGGTGCTGTCATTGCAAGGTGGTGGTGCTGGGAAATGGAGTCTGCAAGTCAATTAAAGACCTTCCAGTGCACAAACAGGTAACGTACGGCCAGCGCTTTCATGTGGTCAAGTTGTGCTACGTGTTTATCACGCTGAACTCCATACGTTGCAAAGACTGTTGTCTATTGCGATACATAGAAACATCAATCTTGTGGTGATCCACATCAGATAATCGTCTCTATATCAATCTAATGGTCCACATGATCTGTCAAAAAAGATAATTTGATCAATTACCTTGTTGGATCGGACCCAATCAAGCTATGATCTATATGAATTGGTTAACTATCTTCTTGGCCAACCCAGTAAAAGCTCTCCTTTCCACCAGTCAGCCATGGATTACTGTTGCGTTAGTCTGTCGTCGCCCCCCCAGGGGGCAGGAGAGCACAGACAGGCCATGACTAGAGGCTCAGACCTCACTTCAAACGGTAGATTAATCCACATCATGCCCTTAGGCAAACACACACACACATCCAAGAACATTATGTCCATACACACACGTACTGTAGAGCTTCTAATTATGCTAATCCCCCCTTCCCCCCATTGTAGTGAAATCTATCTCAGTGCAATTAGTGGGTTAAGCGGTATCATGCCCTTAGACTGCAGTCTGGGGAGTTTACAAATGGTTAAACCCTGATTCATCTGAGTATTGGAGCTGTTTGATGATTTAATAACCCCTTTTAGTATCGATAATGGTTTCTGTATAGAAATGGATTTGACCTTTGATGTCTCACTTTGATTATGAGCTAAAAGGTATAGTTCTGGATTTTGGCAATGAGGTCCTTTATCTACTTCCCCGGTCAGATAAACTCGTAGATACCATTTTTATATCTCTGCATATAGTTTGAAGGAAGTTGCTAACTTGCATAACAATTGCTTGTGAAACTACATCTAATTTCCTTCATACTAGACGCAGATACATAAAAATGGTATCCACAAGTTCATCTGACGCTGGGGAAGTAGATAAAGGGTTTCATTGCCAAAATCCCAAACTATCCCTTTCTTTCTCTCTTCTTCCTACAATTGTAAAGTAGCTTTGTGTCCCTGAAGTGTGGATAAATATAATGTATTATTATTATCTCATTCTCTCTTCCTCACTCCGTCTCCTGAAATGCCTTTCTTCTCTCTTCAGGAACAGGAAGGTCTGTTGCGTTCCGAGGGGAACTTGGTATTCTGCAGCCACAGCTGCTTCCTCCTCTACTCTGCCTCCACCTCCTCCTCTTCCTCCTCACAGGCCAGAAATACTACAGATACTAAGGTTTGTGTTTCTATTGATTTCCGGAGGCAATTTATTTTTTAACTTTCTTGACCAGTGTAGGTAATCCGTATACAGTACTTGTTGTATCCAGTTTTTCTACTGGTGTGTCAAATATAAACGGTCAACTTTTATTATTTGCTGCAGGACATTCAATTTTTGTCATTCATGTCTTCTGCAGGACTCGGTGGCCCTCCTGTCTCCAGACTCAGACCAGAAAGAGAGCCTGTCTAAAGCCCACCACCAGTACAGCAACAACATGTCCTCTCTGGATGTCCACTGTCTAGCCCAGCTCCAGCCCAAGCAGTCCCCTCCCTCTACCCCACCCATTCCCTTCCCCCCAGCCAGTGACACCCCTAAGACAGATGTCAAGTCAGACACCATCAAAGTGACTGTGAAACTGAAGGCGCGGGGCCCCAGGGCTCACCAGGAGGGCTGGCACCAGGGGAAGAGACACAAGGGTCTCCGCTGGAGGAAGTGGACAGTGCAGGTGGTGGTGCCTAGAGGAAGCTCCCAGCTCCCTGACGAGAACAAGATAGACGAGCTGTTGAGGAAGCTGGGAGCGTCTCTCCGCCCCGGGGCCAGTCTCAGGGACCAGCGCCGCTGCTGCTTCTGTCACCAACTAGGGGACGGGGTCACCGATGGCCCTGCCCGCCTCCTCAACCTGGACCTGGACGCGTGGGTGCACCTCAACTGTGCCCTGTGGTCCACCGAGGTAGGTAGCCCAGAAGTCAAGTGAGGTGGTGGACTGGTAACCGCAAGGTTCATGTCCTCGGTCAGTCGTAAATAAATAAATAAGTGGGGGGGGGCAGAACTGGCTAAAGGGGTGAAGACTGCTGGTTTCAGATCTTAACTGCCATACCAACCACTACCATTGTGACCCTTTTATTAAAGTTGTGTTGTGTGTGTATTATTAACATTGTTTTGTTGTGCAGGTGTACGAGACGCAGGCAGGCGCCCTGATCAACGTGGAGCTTGCACTGCGACGGGGTTCAGCGGTCCGCTGTGCCTACTGCCAACAGATGGGCGCCACCAGCGGCTGCCACCGACTGCGCTGCACCAACATCTACCACTTCACCTGCGCCCTGCAGGCACACTGTACCTTCTTCAAAGACAAGACCATGCTGTGCCACGCCCACAGGCCCAGAGGCTCTGGCTCCGCCCACGGTGGCTCTGGCCTCGTCCTGGAGCACGAGCTGCGCTGCTTTGCGGTGTTCCGCCGTGTCTACGTCCAGAGGGACGAGGTGAGGCAGATGACCAGCGCCGTGCAGCAGCCCGAGCTGGGCTACACCTTCAGAGTGGGCAGCTTGGTGCTCCACGCCGTGGGTCAGCTCACCCCGTCCCAGATGGCCGCCTTCCACTCGACCTCCGCTATCTTCCCCGTGGGCTACGAGGCCTGCCGCATCTACTGGAGCATGCGCCATGGCAACCGCCGCTGCCGCTACCTGTGCTCTGTGGAGGAGAGGGAGGAGCAGCCGGAGTTCCGCGTCCGCGTCATCGAGCAGGGATACAAGGACCTGGTCCTCACTGACTCCACTGCCAAAGGTGGGCTGGGATGAATTTGTGTTGGCGCTCATTTAGATTAGGCTTGTCTATTAATGGTGGGCTGGGCTAAATGTTTTGTTTTAGGGCTCATTTAGATTAGGCTTGTCTATTAAAGGTGGGCTGGGCTAAATGTTTTGTTTTAGGGCTGGTTTAGATTAGGCTTGTCTAGTAAGGTGGCTAGCTAGATTGGTTTTATGACATGCTTAGATTTAGCCTTGTTTATGGCTGTAGCCTCTGCCATTCATGTATCTGAGTTGGCTTGGACTAGGATGTCTTGTTCAGTTTGCTTTTCAGATTCTCTTTTACTATTGTAAATGTGTTCTGTAGGAGTCCCTATAATATATTATGATACATAACCCTGCTGTTTTCCTGTCTTTCAGGAGTGTGGGATAAGGTCCTGGGACCTGTTGCTGACAAGAGGACTGAAATAGGAACTCTGAAACTCTTCCCTGTCTATCTGAAGGGAGAGGACCTGTTTGGACTCACCGTCTCTGCAGTCACCAAGATCACTGAATCGGTTTGTATCTGTTCTCTGTTGTATTAAATTCAAA